>NW_009945017.1:11635-44483 GCF_000696875.1 Nestor notabilis | reverse complement strand
GTTCAGAGTAATTGTGTAAAAGTTAACAATGACTTTAAAAGACAACAATAAATAAAGAAAAAAAGATTTGGAGGAGTTGTGTACTTAACAAATGAGATTACAATAAGCAGAATGTTTTTTCATAAGTAGAACATAAAATCTGGGAAGGAAAACATAAAGCTATAAGTCGGTGCAAAAAAAGATTTCATAAGCAAGTTGCTATAGGCATTAATACTAGTATTAAAAACTTCTTACAGCACATCAGAAACAAAAAATTTTCCAGAGAGTTGACAGAGGTGATAGATGATAATCTCAAAAATGAAAGAAACACTAAAGGAAATATAAAACATACTAGAAAAGCTAAATGAATTATTTGTATTAGCATTCATACCAAAGGAGTTTAGGGAGATTCTTATTCCACATTCTGTCTTTATAGGCAAGAATCTAAGAAAATAGCACACACTGACTTGTTAATAGTATACTTTTAGAACAAATCAATACAAGTATAGAATTAAATTATTTGAATCAAAAGTTCTAAAAGAAATCAAATATGGAATTGCCAAACTTTTAACTGGTATGTTGATTGTCATCTAAATTGGCCTAATTTTCAAGTGATAGGGAGGAGGCAAGTAAGGAAATTAATTTTAGAAAAAGCTTCAGCGTGGATGTGAGGAACAGACTGGTGGGGAAAACAAGGAAAATTGTTTTAAAGTGTAATACAAAACAGAATTTGTATATAAATTGAGAAATAGAATTTATGGGAAGAATCAACACTGTTTTTTGTATCAAGAATTTACGTTTTCATAATCTTTCAGAGTGCTCTAAAGGAATCCATAGACATTCAGATAAGCTTGAAATATTAATAGAATGAGCTTAGACTGTCAAAAGCTTTTGACTTTGAAAGTTACTCTTCCAAGGCACTTTAGAGAATTAAATTGTTGTAAGATTTATTAGATGTAAAATTTATTGCCTTCTCACAGATTAGTAACTTGCGGAAAACAAAGGGAAAAAATAGACAAGTTTTGCAATAGGGAGAAGTATTAGTGATGGTCTGTACTGAAAATTGTCATTTTCATCATACGTGTAAAATGATGTAAAAACTGGGATGAACAGCAAGGATATTTCTAACAGTACAACAGCAAGTGAGTTCCAATGCTACCACATTTTCAAAGTAATCAGAATTAAAGTAAAATATGATAAATGAGCTGATGAGAAGAAACTGCCATGAATTCAAATAGTGTATGTATGGAGAAAAGCCTTTCTAATTGCACCTATGTTAGGAAAAACAAAAGGCTAGTTCAAGCATTGTGACCTTTCTGTTGCTTTCCTTGAAATTCTGTTTCTTAAAGAGGTTGGGAAGAGATGGGAACAAAGTTGAGAGAGATAGTGATGGCCTGAAAAGCAGTTCTGACTGATTCTGAAGCTTAGAACAGTGATGCTCAGTATCTTAAAAGCATAAATGACTTTCAGTTGGCTTCAACAAAGCCTACAGATAATAGTAACATTACCACTTTCTGCTTAGGGCCTTATCGGTTTCCCTGTGATGAGCTGTAGTACTTCAGGCTTTCATTTTTAATTATACTCTTTCAGTGAGCTGCAGGAATTCGGGCTAAAAGATTAATCACTGTAACTACTAAGCATGATTGGTTTTATATTGTACTTAAAGAACTGTAAAATAGAAAAATGCTTAAAAGAAACAACAAAAAATACCAATGAATTAAAGATTAAGAAAAGAGAGTGGTCGAAATGAAGGAAATATTATTAGATTCTCTCCTTTCACATTAAAAGGCAAACCAAAACACCACCAATGCCTTCCTAAACTGTTAAAGAACAACCATTATAAAAAATTCTAACTGTTATGTAGACATGTCTTGACAATTAATAGTGAGTGTTTAATAGAACGGCTAGTCTTTTTTCAATCATGAATATATTGTAATGAAATGTATCCTACTTTTTGTCAGATTTTTATTAGGATTTTTAATTGTTTTCATAGAGAACCAGAAGCTAATAAGGGCTTTTTCAGTGGGTCCATTGTGCTGCTACGTTGTGCCTATATTTTGTGGCTGTATGTGAAGTATGTGTGATGTTCAAGAGACGCCTTTTGTGTTTATATCAAAACAACTCAGAAGGAACTAAGAGCTCGTTACCGCTTGAGCAAACGGCCCGGGGCAGAGCAGGGATCGCGTTCCAGGAATTGGGGGATGGTTTCCTGTGTGTCTGCCCTGAGGCCGCGAAGATCAACTGCCCTAAGACAGCGGTATAGATAGTGTGGCGCCCGCCAGGGCACAAAGATAACTGGATCTGGGGCTCACCAGACCCCCTGCGGATGAGTCTCACCTGTGGGAGGGTTCCAAGAGACCCTGACCCTATATAAGGGCAGCCGGCATTCAATTGAGTGTCGTTTCTCTAGCCTGGATTCCAGTGGACTCAGTAACTAGAAGGAACTACAACTGGAAGGAAGTGATTTCCACTTGCTGACCAAGAAGACATTGCTGGATCCACGTGGTGGTAGTCCTATTTTCTTTCCTTTCTCTTCTTCTTCTTCTACTTTGTGTCTTTTGTAAAAAGAAGAACCTGACAAGAGTTTTGTTCCTCCTAATGCAGTTCTAGGGAAGTTTATAATAAAATTATTTTTTTTTTTTTACTTCTGGAGAGCCTGTGGTTTCTCCTGTGAGCTATGCAGAGTATTACAGAAGATCACCTCCTCTCACACTTGTCGAGCAGAATGGGACAGTATGTTGCACATCCTATACTGTTCTACTGGTAGGAAAATTCTTAAAAAACAGTTTCTTCATGCCTGATGTGTGTGGCAGGACTACCTGTGTCTCTGATTTCCAAATAGGAAGACAAGCACATACTGGCTTCACTGCCTGTGCTATGTAATTCACAAATTAATCTTCACATGGTTAAAATCTGATTTGGAGAAGTAACCTGACAAAGCTTTCATGCTTAGGATTCAGGGTTATGTTACATTTTTGCCTAGATGGACTACAAATGCCGTAGTCTTTAATTAAATAGCTTTGCAGCATCTGCCTCTGATATTTCTCAGATTTTCATTCTCTCACCTCCTCCCCCAAACTCTTTGCAGTGAAGACTCGCAACTAAAAGTTCTGGCTTAATGCATTTTGTTTCACATGCTGTCCTGGTTTCGCATGCTGTCCGTGCCTTTCAACTTTGCAGCAAGAATAAATTATTCTGGGAATTGCAATGTGTTGCTAGTATAACAGAGGAGAATGGGTTTGCTCCACCTCTGGTGCCCCAGCTTATCGATTCCTCCCGCAACAGCTTAGTCTGGAAGACATTAAACCCATGCTGTGCAAGGGCAATTTTATTTAAGCTCCTGTTTTCTTCAGAATGGAAGGAGAGTCTCCTATAAACTGGAGAAGTACCTTACTGATAGTAATAGTTACATCTCTTTCTCCCATTTCTATCATGAATGTAAAAAAAAAAAAAAAACAACCAAAAAAAGACTGATTTATTTTCATTTTTTTTTCCCCTTGGTGGAAATACAGTTCTCTGAAAAGGTTTGGCTTGTTAAGCCAGCTTGCCTTAAAAAAAGAAAAATAAAGTTTAGATAGATTTTCTGACTAACTGCATCAGAAAGTATCCTTTCCTCACTGCTGTACATAGATTACCACTCACAGTTCTTAGAAGTTTCTTTCATGCTCCCAATTTGACAAGATCACAATTTGTTGGGTTTTACTCCTTCAAGTGAAGGGATTACTTATGAAGGACACAAGCAAATTAGTTGATATTTTACTACCTACACAGTGACAAAGTAGAGAAGAAAAAATGTTGCATACAGTGGCCTGTCTTTTCTAAAAGCATCCTGACCACATGTATGCAAGCTTGTAACTACAGCCATCATCTCCGTGTCATATTGTCACTCAATCACTGCCATAGAACTTTTCTACAGTACTGGTGTGACCTATGAAACACCTATTTGAAACAATTACAGTGAATGTGACTTGCTGTATCACTCCCGTTTCCCCACTCTTCCATGATACTGAAAATCACGTGTAGTAGAAATGAAGCTACGTGAATTAGTTGCCTCTTTGATCAGTCATATCTTCTGCCCCTCCACCTGTTTAGCAATGTCTGTGTTGCTGGATATTATTGCATCAGCAGATGGAACTCTGTACTAACTTGGTGAGACATAAATACTCAAATCTGTGAGCAAGAGGTCCCATTGGAGCACCAAGTCCCACAAGGCTGAGATCTCAAATAGAGTGTTGCTATTTCCCTCATGATCACATTACCCTGGAGATACTTCATATCTATTCTAATTGTCTTGCATACGAACTCATAAATAAGCTTCTTCAACACTGGGAATATGATGTTAATGGTCACTACCAAGAGCAATATGATAAGCAACCAGTATGAAAATGGTAGAGGAAGATGAAGAAGATACGGATTGCTGCTTCTTTTTGCAAAGTTTTACAATATTTAAGAAACTTCAATCAGTGTTAAGGAACTTGAGTCAGGGTGAATGATCAAAAGATTACTATGTTTTGTAATTGTTTATTTAAAATAAAATTAATACATTACATATTTTCCTTCTTCTGATGAAATTATAATAAAAATCTGTTCCAAATTGCCAGATTATTACCTAGAAATTCTGTGCAGAATTATTTGTTCTGCAAAGCTGAAGAGAAGACTATGAAACAGAACTGTCTGTTCACTTATGCTTCGTTGCTGATTTCATTGGGCCTCTGAATGTAATTCAAGGGTCAATAGTGAGGCAGAAAAAAAAAGGAGAAATAAGTGGTAGATCTGTATAATGATGAATTTGGGAGTACTAGCACTCCACATTGTAAATGTTACTAGTTAATATTTGCCTATGTGCAAATATTTAAGTCTTCTATTTAGCCTAATCATATAAAAACTAAGACTTACAGTACACTTTCAAAAATAAAATGCAATCTGGTTATGTAAAAAAAAACCACCCTCGGTTCACATCTATTATATTTCACTTTGATTTAAAGTTCAGTAGCAAACAGGAGCGCATTTGGCAGTGCCAGTTAATACAGATTTAAGAATAGATTTTGGTTCCTATTCCCAAGGCTACTTTATTATTTAGACTGAATATACAAAGAATATAAAATGCTCAAAAGGAAGGTAAATTCCCTGTCTGCATCAAGAGAGATAATGCATACAGTAGCATTGTTTGTGAAATTGACTTAGCTGCATTCCTTGCCAAAGGGAACCATATGTGCCAACGTACTAAATATCAAAATATACTACATAAAATTAATTGAGAAAAATATCACTCTGTATGACAAAGGTTCATTCATGAACCTCATCATTTCAGCTGGATAATTTGGATGCATAACATGACTGGTACCACTATCAGCATTTTCATAGCTATATAAAGTGACCGAAGAAACATAAACAAAATTGAAATGGTTTGGTTTTTTTTTTCTTTCCAGTACTGTTCCCCTTCCCTTATGCCTTTTTTTGACAGCTGAAATTGAAAACATGCTGTGTCTCTTCTGCATTTGATGTACAGCGGGTACTATGTCAAGATGCAGGGAAGCGGTGAGATGTTGTGTGATTGCTGCGAGGGGAGTGGAAGGGAGCAGAAGCAGCTGTTGCTGCAGCATTTGTCTCTTGTTAGAAATTCAGACCAAACTGTATAAAACAATGTTGAAGATTGCTCTTTTGGCCTGTTTCATTTTGCATGCTGTAAAAACTCCTTATCCACACAGTTTATGCAATCCTTGCCCAGAAAGTCAGCTGTGCAACAATCTTCACTCTACTTCTCAAATCTTGACACAGGCATGCTGGAGGTAGTATTCCCATTGACTTTATGAGAGTATTTCATTCCTTTTGAGATGCTTAATCTGTTACATGGAGTTTAGGAACAGAGTTTTCATTACTGTCATAATCAAAAGCAAAGGTTAATAATTTCATGGTAGTCAAAGATTCAACCAAAAAAAAAAAAAAAAACCAAACCACAAAAAACAACCAAAAAGCAAACCCCCCTAAACAGTTCTAACAGAAATAAATTAAACAAGAAGACACAAATATTCAAAGAATAGATTGATAAGTAAAAATTATTTGGTTCTACCTTCTTTCTACCAAAGCTATATTAACATTTATTTGGTTTTTGGGTTTTGGGGATTTTCTGGGGGGAGGAGGGACTGTTCTTTTTTGTTCTTTTTTTTTGGTTATTTGTTTTTTACTTCACCAACATTGCAACTATATTGACTTGAAATAATTTTTCAACTTCATCTTCGGAACACTGTTTTAAGGTTAAAAATGCTGAAATATTTCCCTTTTTATTAGGAGCACAGTTTAAAATCAAGTCTAAAGTTTAAGCATTTAAATGGTGAGAAAAATAAATGTCATTTTTCTACAGAAAGTATCTGTATGATAATAGTAAAGTAACATTAAAAAATGGAGATAGCTTTCTTAGAGGAATGGTTTTAGTATTTTTTACCTTATTAATGCTAAAAAGTGCACCATTAGTTTTCAAGTATTCCTAATAACTTATAGTTTGATAATAGTAATTTAGTTTATATATAGTTTAATAATAAAAATCTATCATTTAGTAGTTTATATCTTAAATATTTTAACACATGAAGGAAATCTTCACAGAAGTAACACACACAGATAGAGTCTAGATACTTTGGAAAGCAAACAAGCAAAAAAAATCTCTGTGATGTTGTAGCCTGATATTATTTCCTCTCCTGCTAACTTTCTCTTTTTTTTTTTTGGTTGTTTTTTTTTTTTTTTTTTTTTTTTTTTTTTTTTTTTTTGTCTTAATAATAAATATTGTACATGAAAAGCTGACTTGTGGAGCTGGAATCAAGGGACATCACGAGGCTTGTCTAATACATCAGCTTTTTAAAAATGAACTGTTTAAAAGGCTAAAATTCAAAGTTCACAAGTAAGATGTCAGCTCTTCACTATATATTTGCTTAATCTTTGGTGGGTATTTGTTTTTAAGACTGAAATTATTTAGCAAAAAGGAGTAGTAACTTAGCAGGAACTATTGCTTTATTCTGTGACATATATATTTATATAAAATAAATCAAACTTCTGGCATTCATGGCCGTAGACCAGAATATATCATTAAGAAAGGTGATTAAGGAAGTCTGATTCAGAAGCAGTGATAAAGCAGTAATGAATGCATGCCCTTTCATAGGTAGTTCTGTAGTTAATTATTGATAAATTTTTGCTCATCTTCATTCTGTGGCTAAAGACTGATAAGATTCTACA
This sequence comes from Nestor notabilis, assembly GCF_000696875.1. Lineage (NCBI taxonomy): Eukaryota > Metazoa > Chordata > Aves > Psittaciformes > Psittacidae > Nestor > Nestor notabilis. The sequence continues at coordinate 37,280 of NW_009945017.1, read as the reverse complement.
CAGAATTCTCAAAAAGCTAGAGAAGACTTGTTGTTCTTCTGATTGTTCAAAACTGGGCTCAGAGATAAGGAGTCAAAGGCAGCTACTCCCACGGATGAGTCTTTAAAATAAACAGAGATGTATTTGTTCAAGTACAAATCCTGTGTCTGCACTTTGAATGGCTAATGTAAACCTTTGAGTGGATTTCAAAGCAGCACAATGAATCACAGGGGACTGTAGGTGACACCTGGTTTGGGTTCATTACAACTGAAAGCAATTCCCTGGAGTTTAGAAAAGAAAGTGCACGCTCAATTTGTTAGCGTGATGATTCCCCAAATCATCTTGTATCAAAGCATGTATTAACCTAGGGTCGATAAAACATTGCCTTTGTGCTTGTTTTTTCCTTTTCATACTTTCCCTTTTTTCTCTCACTTCCTTACTCCCTTTCTCAATTCCTTTTCTTTCCACAGTAGTCTTTTCCTCTAACTTACTGTTGTCATTGAGACTTTCAAAAGGTCATACTAACTCCTCTTTTCTTGGTTGGGCTGCTGGTTTCAGCAGCACCGTTTGACAATGAATGTCTGAATTATTCACATCTAACTGTATAAACATCTACTTGAGATGCTTAGATTAACAATACAGTCCCTGTAGGTCTTGATTCTGAACAGCAGAAATAATTAGGCAATTCCAGAGAGTGTTTCTCAGCTTTAATTACCTAGAGCTTTTTGTCATGCCTCTGCAGGCCGTACTGAGCCTCTCATCACCTTGCCCATGGCGCTGGACCCCATTTCATCTCTGTCCAGAAGCCTCAGTCCTTGCCTCAGTGATACCACAGCAGTGCCCTGCCTGGCCACAGGCCCCAGGGAGCTCATGTTATCCCCAAGTTGTACTGAACTCTGAACTCCAAACTCCTTATTTCTGTGCATTACAAGAGCAATACTTTTCAGGATGTGCTTGATGCTTTATCTAATAACACCTCTAGCGCATCAATAGTTCAGCCCTACTAGACAGTCAAGGGACACCTTTCTTAAGAATATAGCACATAAATTTCATAGAGATGTTTTCACAAACTTTACTTCTTTCCAAAAACTTCTGAATGGCAATCTTGCTTTGGAAGTATTAAGATTAACCATACAACAAATTATGTACCTTAGAGAAAAAACCCCAGCACACTAAAGATACATCCCAAACACTTTCGTTCTACATATTACTTACTCTTTTTCAAAATTTTCCCTCTGTCTCTCTCCTGTTTCTAAATATGTGTCTATTTCTTTTATTTAGTACAAACTTTTTAAAACAGGACCCCCTTCTGAAATCATAGAATCATAGAATAGTTAGGGTTGGAAAGGACCTTAAGATCATCTAGTTCCAACCCCCCTGCCATGAGCAGGGACACCACACACTAAGCTATGTCGCCCAAGGCTCTGTCCAACCTGGCCTTGAACACCACCAGGGATGGAGCATTCACAACTTCCTTGGACAATCTATTCCAGTGCCTCACCACCCTCACTGTAAAGAACATCCTGAGCATTTGAATGTTAAAGAAATTATACTAAGGCTATTACCTTAGCTGATCACTGTTTTCATCTCCAAGTTATAATTAACTTGATTAAATCCTCACATGTAAATCAGAAAACAGGAATAATTCTTAAATAGGTCAGAGAAACATCTATGTATTAGGTACAGAGGGCACAGTGATTAATAACCTTGGATTACATAAGAATGTCACCTTGAATGCCTCTAAATTACATTAAATAAACTTGTGTTCTGGATGACTTGAAAACATCCCATATGCAGGCTTTTTAATTCTGATGTAACATCCACTGACTGCTAGCTAGGGTACTATATCCAAGAAATAGGAGATCTTTCCTTCCAAAGTGAATGTAGCTTGAAAATCATTAAGGCTGTACTACAGTGAGTGAAAGCATAAAATTCAGGGATGAAAATACTTGACTTAAATCTTGGCCTAAATAATTGACGCTGGAGCATTGGCAAAACCAGAATCTTAGTAGTAACTCTTCATCTGTAAATAAGTAGGTGACTGATTTTCACAAGTACTAAACATCTTCACTGGTTATCTGTTTTTCCTACTAAAAAGATTTATGTTTCATCTGCCTTAAGTACGGTACCTTCAAATTGGAGCTCCAAGTCTGAGCTAATAATTAAGAATTCTTGTAATCTGTGGAGAGAAATAAACACACTGATAAAGAAATTAATACCTTTTTATGATGAGCAATACTAGATGGATCAAATTAATTATTATCTATCAGTAGCTATTTCCCTTTCTTGTAATAAAAGCATCCTTAAATAACTTTATCAAATTCAGAAGTCAGCCTTTTACACAAAACTAGGCTTAGTGTTAAATTTAAAGTTAGAGCTGATTCCCACTGAAAACAATAATATGAAAAATCACATGCTCTTAAGGTTTGTTTTTTATTTGGTGTTGCAAAGTTTCCATAATTCAAGGATGCTATTTATAATGTCATTTTACTATGTTCGTAGTAAGTAATATTCATCTGTTAATATTGCTGCTCTGAAGCAATTTTAAACAAGCAGCCCAGTACCATATTCATCTAACATAATGAAAATCCCCAAATCAATGTTCTTTTTCCTGTGATAGAATTTTACAAATCTTTGTGCTGATCTGATCTTAAAACCTATCATTAAAAACTTTTTCATAAATAATTCTCATTTATGAACTGCAAAACACAAAGGAAAGGAAAGGGAATATTTGATTCTTCAGTACTGATAAGCGGGAATAAAATAAAATTTTAACACAATCTTCTCTTGTTGCAGGACTGAATTAATACCTGTTTGGACAAGTCAAGAGGTGTTACGAACATATGAAGGAAATAGTTCTGCAAGCAGCTAGTATGCAGAAACTCAAATCAGTGCAATTATACATGCAACATTGACAGAACCTGCGTAGCAACATAACTACCATACCATTGGACAATGGGAAAATGTCTTATTTTTTCAAGATTAACTATTAATTTTCTTTTTTTCTTTTGTAAATAGAAAAGATATCACTCCGTACAAGAATGTGCATGTGAGTGAGTGAAGATGTAAAATGAGCGTTGCACACTTTGCTGATTGGAGGAGAACAGTAGAAGAAAATACACACTGGAATATGTAGTTACAAGCTATATTACATTTTGCCTCAAGTAGATCACTGCCTGTCAATGAAATGGTATTCCATGTTATATGTTTCAGTGAAGGAAAAAAATAAATTTATGCATTGTTCATTCTATGTTTTAGAAGAAATTCGGATAGTTGAACCAGAAGTCAGACCTGCTCATGTAGTTGTCAGTCTTTTGCCAAGTATGATTATTTTTGTTATTTTCCAGATATTTCTTAATGATTTCTGCTACTAGTGAACTTTTTCTCCTTTCTCTACAATACCACTTTCGTGTTAGCAGTATAATGATCAGAATCAAATGCAGCATTATCGTTATTAATATTGTTCTGCATATATATAGTATTGACTTTAGTGATGTTCCATGCAGCGTAACATCATAGATGAATATCAAAACAAGCTTTTTAGTATTTCCAGGCAATTTATGAAAATATCTAATAAAATTGTACCTAAAACTATAGCATTTCATCACATACCTTCCAGTTACCTTTTATCTAATATATTCTGTATGTTTCCCTCTCCTTGTATTCAGATTTTGTTTTAGAATAGTGTAAATGAATATTTTTTCAGATATACAAAACTGTTAAGTACATATGCTGAGATTCTTTCTCATCAGAATGTCTTAGTAACTGAAGCAGTGGATAGAAATGAAACATTTTTATGGGTATGTTAGCTTCTTTTATAGAGACAAAAATAATAGATATTGTAGCTTAATATCGAAGTTGTCTTAAAATTGAAAAAAATATCTACCATCTCATAAGCCAAATGAAAATGAAGTTCAATTAGAATGATTGCTGTGGAATTAGTACTAGGAATGAAGGAAGAAAGTGGGAATGAAGTCATACAAACATGCATATATACATATGTGCAGAAATACAAGCTGGTTTGGGGTCTTCTGAAGGCTTTTTTCATGCATGTGTGTAAGAAGTCTACAGTTAGAAAGGTCTTTAGTTTTGTAAACATACATATTTTTCTCCATGCTGGCTGAGTTGTTTAGATTCAAGATTGTGGATTTCAAATCCCATGAAAGCATTAGTGAAGAAGAAGAAAATACTACAACAGGGTAGATTATTTTAAGGTAAGAAAATAGTAATAGATGAATGTAAGGACAGAAGGAAGAGAACAGAACTTTGTAGGTGAGGACAAAACATTCAATCTTTCTGCCAAAAATTATGACCTCCTTTTGAAAAACCTGCTTACAGGAAGGGAATGAAATGTTCTGATCAGCCTCTGACATTTTGAAAATGAAATTTACTATTAATAAACAGAGCAAAGAGAATACTTTACTGGAAGAAAAGAAGAATCAGAAAAATCTAGCAAGATTTAATGACTGTAGACCAAAGCCTAGGTTCAGGCTTACATTGGTGTACTGGGCACTACAATGTAACACAAGAATGGTGAGGAGGAGTGGATCATGTTGACTGATTCACTCACTTCTCTAGTGAAATGCTTACAGCTGTATGTCCTGCTGCTTGAGGGCTTGGCAAATGCACAAACGAAAGATAGATAATATTGCTATGCACAGATGTATGGAATAAGTATAAAATAGCCCATAATTAATGCCTATATTTCATACGTTCATAAGTAGCTTCACTGACAAGTCATTGTATGCTTATGCCAGAGATGACACAATCCCTCTTTAGGAAAACACCTTAGAAATGTGCAGCCAGTGACGCCTCAAGCATAGGCAGGTGATATGCCAGGTCTGGGTCTTGCTGCTTCCCTGGAGGATGCTCCTGGGGCTTCCCTCTGCTGTGGTATTTGTGACAACACAGAAGAACATGAATCTCAGCATTGTTGTTGTTAATTTCTGAATGCAAATCCATTTGTGATATTTCACACAAAAAATATTGAGAATAGAAAACGAATGCCACCGTAATTCAGCTGCTATAGAAGGTAAAGCACCAAGATCAGAGTGTTTACTTTGAAGTTGTCGTGGTTTAAGCCCAGCCGGCAACTTGGAACCACACAGCCGCTCGCTCACTCCCCCCCTTTTTCTTCCTCCCCCCGCTCCCAGAGGGATGGGGAGGAGAATCGGAGGAATGTAACTCCCACAAGTTGAGATAACAGCTCTCCAGTAACTAAGGTATAATACAAACCACTACTGCTACCAATAATAATGATAAGAGGAATAACAAGGGAAAAGGACACAACCGCTCACCACCCGCCGACCGATACCCAGCCCGACCCGAGCAGCGATCTGGGCCTTCCGGGTAACTCCCCCCAGTTTCTATACTGGGCATGACGTGCTGTGGTATGGAATACCCCTTTGGCCAGTTTGGGTCAGGTGTCCTGTCTCTGCTTCCTCCTGGCTTCCCCTCCTCCCTGGCAGAGCATGAGACTGAGAAAGTCCTTGGTCAGAGTAAACATTATTGAACAATAACTAAAACCATCGGTGTTATCAGCGTTGTTCCCAGGCTGAAAGTCAAAAACACAGCACTGCACCAGCTACTAAGAAGGCGAAAAAATGACTGCTGTAGCTGAACCCAGGACAGAAGTATAGAACGTAAAGAAGTAAAGAAAAAGTTAATATTGATCTTTTTCTGAATGAATCATAAGGTGAATTCTTAGGCTGTATGTGAGTAGCTACCTAAGAGAATGTGGGTTACCTACCTGGGGAAGCTGAAGAACTTTCATAGACAGATGGTATTGAATACTGAAAAGCATGAAAATGTATGAAAAGGAAGAAGCTGAATGAAGGTGGCATCATCCATAGGGGTATATAAGTGAAGTATGTGCCACATGATAGCGCTGAAAAAGTGGAAAAGAAAATCTGTGGGGAATACTGATAAGAAGGAAGAAGAAACATAAAAGAAAGCATTCAGAGAATCACTAAGGAAATATGAAAGAAAAGGAAATGTTAGTTACAAGATCTCCTGGGGTGAGGGGGGTTTGGAGGGATGGGTGAAAAAAGCAGAAACAAGATTAATTGCACAGGAATTTTGATTTGGCAAGAAGGTAGTTGTGGCTAGACTAAGGGTCATTTTTAGTGAAATGATCTAAAACTAAGGGTCAGTTTTAGTGGGAGACAGTCTGGTGCTTCCAGTGTTGCTCAACAGAGTGCAGCAGATACAACTCTGGGAAGGAGACAAGGAGATAGGAGCAATTACAGAAAATAATTTAAATGGTTTAATAAACAGTAATGATTTTGCAGTGATTAAACTGTAACAATTTCTATTGTTTACTGGAAAACAGGGAAGACACATAGTTTATATAATGTACATATTTTATCAAAATGGAGAAGAAGTCTAAGAAAATGAAGCAAATAACATGGTAAATGGAGAAAAAAATTACAGTTGTAATACATTTTCCTTAATTGAACAGCAGATTCATTACGAAGACAGCTTTAGAAATATTTTGGAAACTTTTGAACTAAATTTTCTGTGAACAATTATGTAATTAAACATCTTTTACTGTGCACTTCAAAAATACTATTTTGTAATGTAACTGACACCATTTTTATGCGCAAAATAAAAAACTTCCAAGCTGTCTTTTTTTCTATAGACATGTTAGATCTGTAACTTGTCATTTGTTACTATGTGCTACTATGTGCTACTATGTGGGCCTCCACAGTTTGGAACATTTCACCCTTTGGCTTATTATTTAGCAAAATACTATTTTGCAATTTCAAACAAAAATTCTGGTAACAAATTCTAAGTCCATCCGTAATTCGTGTGATTTCAGTATGGTAAAAATTTCCTTTTAATGAGATCATAATTTGTGGAAAATTACACTCAGATAAAGGGTATGCAGTATAAAACCTCAAATTCACCAGAACAAAATAGTAGTAAGCAGTAGCTGCGCATTTTAATAATAAATAATACCAGAGGAATTTTAAAAATATGTTTACATTTTAATCTTCTGTATACTAGTTTTTACATACATATATATATATACATCTAAGTATGCGTTATGCTTGTGGTAGAATAAATATATTATTAATATTTTTACATGACTTTTAATACTAATTTTTTTCCTGACAGATATACTTAGAACTCTTTGAAGCACTAGTAACTCCACCAGTGGAAAATGTTGGCAAGCATCTGAAAATTAATTTATTTTTTTTTTTGCTTGTTTGGTTTTTGTTTTTGTTGAAAGATACATTGAATTGCTGACTGTTGTAAGGTGCTGGAGATGCTGACATATGAGAAAAGGCTAAGAGATCTGGAATTGTTCCAGTTGGAGAAGTAGACTAGGGGGAACTTAACAGTGTATGTAAATACCTCATGAGGGGAAGTTAAGAAAACAGAGACAGGGTCTTCTCATTGGTATCCAGTGAAAGACAGGAGGCAAACAGCACAAACTAAATACAATAAATTTTGTTTAACATTAAAAATATCTCTTTTGTTGTGAGAGTGGTCAAGCAATGGTGCACCTTTGCCACAGAGGATGTGAAACCTCCATCATTGGAAATATTCAGAAGCTGACTGGATATGGTCCTTGGTACCCTTCTTTGAGCTGGAAGGGGGTTGGGCAGACTGATCTGAAGAGGTCACTTCTCATCAAATATTCTGTGATTGCACATTTTGTGTTTGCTGGTTTTGTTTCTTTGTAGTTTTGGTTGTTGTTTTGGGCTTTTTTTTCTTTTTGGTGTTATGCTTTTTGTAATTGTTTTCACAAAAAAACCTAAACAAACTAGTCTGAAAGGCTTGGTAAAACATGAGATACAATGTGACACAGAAATAAAGCTTCACTTGTGATTTAACCGTTTCACATAGGAATTAATTACTACTACCAAGAGGTTTTTCTCACATATCTTTTTATGACTTAAAAAAAAAAAAAAGTTAAATTTTGAATTTTTCACTGACTCTCATAAGAGATGTAAGGCCTGTGCTGTTTCTAGCTGGTGAAGCAGGAAATATAGACAACTCCCATGAGTAGAAATTTTATGTTCCTGCTACTGCAAATTGTTTTCCCTCTGCAGCTGTGCTGAAGATTTCAGCATCTTTTGCAGTACAGAATAAGTAACTGCAGAGTGTGTAGAACAGTACAGCTTTTAAATGCTTAATCTCAGACTTTAGTGCTAAAGCTAATATTCACAATCATTGAAGACCCAAGACTAAAGTGAAACATTAAATAAATTCAAAAGATCTGCCAGCTTTATGGGACTACCATAAGAAAAATCCTGACCTTACCTGCATAAATAAGTAAATGTAGACAACGCATTTCTGACATACATTTATATAAAGAAATATTAATTTAGTTGAAAAATCTGAACACAGTTTGTTTTCTTTTTTTTTTCTCTTTGTTTTATTTATCATAAATGAGAAATAATAGTGTTTGTGTGGTGGGATTGAGTGCACTCTCAGCAAGTTTGCTGACAACATCAAGCTATGTGGTGCAGTCCACACACCGGAGGGAAGGGATGCCATCCAGAGGGACCTTGACATACTCAAAGGGTAGGCAAGTGCAAACTTTATGAAGTTCAACAAGGCCAAGTGCAAGATCCTGAACTTGGGTCAGGACAATCCCAGCACAAATACAGGCTGAGAGAGAATTGATTGAGAGCAGCCCTGGGGAGAACAACTTGGGAGTGTTGGTTGACAAAGTCAACATGAGCTGGCAGTGTGCACTTACAGCCCAGAAAGCCAACCATATGCTGGGTTGCACCAAAAGCAGTGTGGCCAGAAGTCTGAGGAAGGCAAATCTACCCCTCTACTCTGCTCTCATGAAACCCCACCTTCCAATCCAGACCATTCTATGATTCTGACATTTTTGTCTCCAAATGAAGTCTGTATTCTTCACATGTCTGCAAAGTTCCTGGATCTGTAGGTAGCTAACTACAGCCTTATTTCCTTAACTCTAATCACTAATTTCATTAAAAGATAGATAAAATTGCCTTAGATTTTTATTTTTAATATTCATCTTGTTTTTTCCATTTAAAGCATTGGTGGTGTTTCTGTCATATGTAATGAGATCACCAGTCACAGAGTAGTTATTCGTAAGACAATTTTTGTAATTAAATATATAGTCTTCTGCATGCAAAGACTGCAGATTTGTGATACAGCATCTTTAGTGTGAGATCTCTGGATAGCTGTCTATAAAAAATTGAGTTTGGGATGATCTTCTTAAGGAGATAAAAAGAGACTATGCCTGAATTGCATCTTGTACCACATGCAGTCACTTAAAGAGAGAATTGATAGCATAGTTGTTATAAAACATTAACATTCTGATTTAGTAGACTTCCTAATCTACTTTGCACTGAAAGAAACGCTCTATGCAGTACTGAGCAGAAGAAAATCAAAGCCACTTTAATTTAAATAAAGAGCTACTGGGGATGAAATTACTTTTTTTAAGAAAACATTTCTGAGATAGCTTCTCTTAAAAGCAGAAAAGAAGAAACTCATAACATGAATGAAGGAAGAAAATTGCTAAAGTCGAATTTTAGGGTTTTCTTTTAAGTTTTTTTTCTCTTAACACTGTGGGCTCTCTCTCAAAGAAAATCCTAACATCAAAAAAAGCCCCAACAAAAGCCCCTAGAACACCCCCTCCCAAAAAAAAAACCAAACCCAAACCCACCTCAAAGAAACTAAACCAAACCCAACAACAATGGCAAAAAAAAAAAAAAAAAAAAAAAGGGCACATAAAGAGTCAGTTTTCACTACAATAAGTATCTCTGTTAATACTACTTTCTGGTAATGAGCTGAGGAAATTACCAAGCCATTTTTGTTTGTTTGCTTTTAATGAATAAAAAGCTAAAGGTTACTTGGATGGTAAAAACATTTCCTGAGACAGAAAGGAAAGAAAACATAAGAGGTGCTGAGATTTTAGATGCTAGATAACCCCATTTTGGAGAAAGAAATCGAATAATTACAAGGTAATTAGGTAAAGATTTTGTAACACTTAGCCTTAAGGTGTCTGGAAAACTACTTTCAATGTATTTCCGCCTCCTCCTCTATTTTTAACTCTGAGTCTTCTGATACGTGGGCAGACAACACACTGCTTGTATCAGCATTCTCTCTGTAGCGTGGCATGAGAGCTCAAAATAATTTTGAAGGCAAGTGTCTTTAATGTCATAGAAGGAATGAACATTTATGAGATAATGTTTAACTATATATATATATAAAAAAAAAAATTGTATGTAATAATATAGTGTGTACCAAAGGTGGCTGTAACTAAGTGGTATGTAAAACATTCTTGCCAGATTAGCAGATTTTCCAAGCAAATTAAATACAGCAGATTTAACCTTCTTTGCTTCAAGACAAGAAAACCAAGGAGACCAAAATGAGGAACACAACCTACAGGAAACTTAAAAATTTCTTGGTTATTTGTCTATAGAATGATTCAATGTGATAGATATTTCTGTTAACAGATTTGGTATTAAAAACAATCATTTCCTGATCACAAACGTTGAAGAGGACCACTGTTGCGTAGGATGATCAGGCTATCTTGTAAGGAGGATAAATAGTCTTGGCAATTTGAGTCATAGAAATAAGATAAAATATTAAAAAAAATCAAAATTATATGAATTCAGAATAAATACATAATAAATAATACAAATCTCTGTTCCAAAGTTGAAAACCATTTGGCTGAAAATCACATCAAAGGAATTAATTCCATGCTTGTCATAAAAAATGTATATTTTTATAGCAATATAGTAGTCAGTAGTAAAATTTGGGAAGAATGATTACTATGAAGAATGCAACTCAGAAAGAAATATGGTTTTGATCACCAGTTTTCAGAAAAGATGGATTTGAACAGATGCAAAAGAGCTATTAATGTGTTCAGAACACAAAACAGTGTTAGTATGTTCAACTGAAGAAAATGATGTCCAAGAGAACTTACAGACTCTCTTTATATCTGTGAAAGTCTTTGGAAAGTGTCTGGAAAGGCTTTTTTAGATAAGGAAAGGCTTTTTAAATTAAAAGGAATTGCATCTTAGAAAGAAAGGTTATATTCTGGCCAGTAGTACATTGAAGTTGAAAATTATTCTTCTCTAAACAGAAGAATTCTATCCCAGAGAAGCATCAGTAAGAGCACTTGTGTTTTAAAATAAATGTCAGCAAATTTCTGAAAATTGTTCTGTGATGTAGACATAATTAAAACATTCTTCAACTTGTTTTCTTCACATCTAAATTCTTATATGTATTTCTAGCTCCCTTCCCTTTCCTCTTTCCACTGACACTGTTGAGATGTAAGAAACGTAACATGCACTTGGGATGGAAAATTTTCCAAGGCAAGGAGAGAATTAGTTATCTTGGAATAGCAAAGCTGAAGCAAGATAAAACTGAAGAGAAAAAATCCCAAACATTTCAATCAGTAATTACAACACAGAGTCATAATAATTGAATAAAACTTTATACCTAATCTCTCCATTAGTATGTTGGGATTTATCCATAAATTTACCACTTGGTCTTTGCTATTTGTATCATTCAAACTTAATGCTGCTTTTTGTGGTGAGACTGGCCGGTGTCTTCTAGAGACTACATATCCACTGTGTCTCAATGCAACAAACCAGTCCTCACGAAGTATTTTAAGAAGTGAAAATAGCTATAAAATTCTCAAACTTGCTACGAAGTTGAGTGTGTGAAAATGAAGGAAATGAAAGAAAAGAAGGTTCTAAATAATTTAATATTTAAAGTATGCTTTTAAAGCGCAAAGAACTTTCTAAACTCAACTTTTCCACAATTAATTCAGCCAATTTGAAACAAGTACCCTGAGCATGAATTGCTTTCTTTCCTCCATTGCCCTTTCCTGCTTGCCCATTAATCCTACTCCCTATAAATCTTAATTGCACACAGCAGTGCGCCGCTTACTCATACTCTCCAAAAACCTGCTTAACTCTTCAGACACTGGTATGGAATATTTTTACCAAGTCTTTCAGCCATTGGGAGGGAAATATAAATAAGGATGGAAGGAAAGTTCTTAAAGGGAGAAAGGAGCCAATAGGTATCACTGGAAAAGACAAAGATAAAATATCACTGTCAATATGGTATGTTTGTATGTGTATATTTATATATGCATGTTATTATTCTGAGAGGGTAATATTCATAATGCTTTTTATCTTAAATCTTGCCTTGTCTCTACTGAGTATCATGCACATAATTGATGTCACAACACCTACTGACACTTGAATGGACTGAAATGATTTACCTACAGCAATCACTATGAAAATAGTTACTTTTCATGCATGCCTAAGAAGAGTATACAGGCCTCTCAACTGTCATGGCCCTTCACTAAATAGACAAGAACATATGCGCAATATTGTCAGTAAATGATCATACAGTTTTTATTTCATATTGCATCTTTCTTGCATTGAAATTAACACTTAACATATCATTTTTCTGTGTGTGGAAGAATGCTATTTTTGTAAGTATAAAATACATACACTGTCATTGCCATAGTGCTTATTCTAATAAACACAGCCTGTAAATTCTGTGTCTTTGACATGTGGAAACATTTTTCCAAGATATCTTGAAAAATATACTATGGACAGCTACATTTTTCAAACAAGGTATTCAGCCTATAGGTGCTGTATGTATAAAGAGGAAAAACAAAAAATTCTGAAAATAAGACACTGCTAAGGCAAAGAAAAACAATCACATATATTTAAAGTTACTTCTATTTGCCTGAAAGAATCTTCTTAATACCACATTATGGGACTCAGATTAAGTTCTTTGATCCCATACTGTGCCTAGTACATACTTAGCATTCATATTTTTTGTGTGCACATTATGAGATTTCTATCTTTCTATTTAAGCATATAGAAGCAAGAACTTTCTCTGCACAGTGGAAGTAGACATAAAGCACTAAACATTGTAGGGCTCCAATTCATTTAAGTTCTATGCAGACTATTGCAATTCTATCTACAGTCAGTATTGATAACCCCTAAATAGCGTTTCTAGTTCATCTGACAGCTCTCTAATAGATTAAGGCTGCATCTTATACAACACCTATGTATACTATTCAGCCTGATGGCCTCACAGGTTATGTATATGTTCTGAATCCTACTGCTCGCTTGTGCTTTTATCAATAGAGACACTTAATGAAGCAAACCTGAATGTCATAAAGCTGTCCTGAATGATGTCTTCCATCTCCATTATTATATATACCACAGAGGAAAGCAAAAGCTCAAAATCTGTACAGAATTTATGCAGAGATATACCAAGCCTGCAAGGTGCTGATACTGCCTCCTTAATCTTATCTTATCCTTTTGCATTAGGATAAAAGCTGAGAATACATAGAAAGACTTGTATATCACCAGTCCACAAGCAGCACAGCTAGGCTGAGCCTAACTGGCCACTGGATGCTGCTATTGCTTCAGAGAAAAGTAGCAGTAAACCCACTAAACTGGCTGCTGATCCTATAATTCATGACAACAAAAAAGTTCAGAACTAATCCTTTTACGACTTTTGCTTGATTTTAATTATCTTAATCTTGCAGTCACAAATACCACAAGCTAGGTTTTGAGAGGGTGTATTTTGTCTGTGCTAAAGAAAGATCTTTTACCAGCCATCATTTTTTCCATGTACTAGCACAATGGCCCCTTTGACTTTCAGCTCCTTTTGATACCTTTTATTGAGGAAGGCAATATTTATTCCTTAAGATACACCCCACTCCCCCCAACCAAAAAAAAAAAAAAAAAGAAAAACCCACAATTTTTTATTTTTATATCAGGCATGTCTCATATTCAGTACACAAATGCTCTATTTTGGTTTTTTTTCTGGCCTTATTTTCCTTATTTCTACAGTAGTAAATCGTAGATTAGTATCTCTTAAGATTAATTACAAATGGAACATGTGGAGGCTGTGTGATAGAACATTAAAGCATCTATTTTTGTGATATGACTCTCACTATCTGAGAGATGTGAGAGATGAATACTGCGATATGTGATTGAATTTGATGTGATCAAGCTGTCTGCTTTTCCCTTTATTATAATATTTCAGTTCTGTGTTACCTAGTAATGTACTTAGGACCCTTGCTATCATCATTTATCAAAATGTCTCTGTACCACAATAGCTAAAAAAGAATGTAATCAAGGATTCTAATTCTATCACACCAAAGTTGGAACAGCTCAGACATCTTAGATAACAAGTCTGCACTTAAGTTACAGAAGAAGGAAGATTCTTTACATACGCTAGCAAAACACACAGATCATATATATAAAGACCATATTACTCCTAATAGTAGATGTGGATTCTGATAAACAGAAGAGGAGGAGGAAAGTTCTGCTTATAAAAAAGCTCATAGACTGGCACATAAAGGTTTTCTTATTTTTCCCCCATGGACACTGGGGAACTGGACTGATGCGTCATACATTTCCTTTTTCTCTACAAGTGGCTAATGTTTTTCAGTTCATAGTTAAATATGATAAACACCTACAAATTAAATCCTCTCAACAGCTCTTCTCTCCAAGTCTGGTCCCACCACTAAATCCAATTTGGTCAGTACAAGGTTGCTGTCCTGTCGTGGTTCAAGCCCAGCCGACAACTTGGAACCACACAGCCGCTCACTCACTCCCCCTCCGCTTCCTTCCTCCCTCCACTCCCGAAGGAGAATCGGAGGAATGTAACTCCCACAGGTTGAGATAACAGCACTCCAGTAACTAAGGTATAATACAAAACCACTACTGCTACCAATAATAATGGTAAGAGGAATAAAAAGGGGAGAGGACACAACCGCTCACCACCTGCTGACCAATACCCAGCCCGACCTGAGCAGCAATCTGTGCCTTTTGGGTAACTCTCCCCAGTTTATATACTGGGCATGATGTGCTGTGGTATGGAATAGCCCTTTGGCCAGTTTGGGTCAGGTGTCCTGTCTCTGCTTCCTCCTGGCTTCCTCTCCTCCCTGGCAAAGCATGAGACTGAGAAAGTCCTTGGTCAGAGTAAACATTACTGAGCAACAACTAAAAACATCGGTGTTATCAGCGTTGTTCCCAGGCTGAAAGTCAAAACCACAGCACTGCACCAGCTACTAAGGAGGAGAAAAAACGACTGCTGTAGCTGAACCCAGGACATGTCATTACTTGAACTGTCTGGTTTTCACTTAGGTAACAAACACGTCCTCTCCTACTTGCAATAAAATTAACTGAAAACCAGTCAAATCAGACAGAGCTTTTGCCAAACATATCATGAGAAAGAAAAAGGACAATTTTTTTTGCAGAGAAAGAAAACACTGACTGAATTGAAATTGGTAGCAGTAGAAATGTGAGAATGGCAAATTTATTGTGACATTCTCTCTTTCCCCTCTTAACTGTGCAAAGGATAACAAGGATAACCTGGTTCAGTTCACTGGTAATATTTAAAATTTCTTAACCTCGTATTCTATAATTGATGGAGCTTTAATTTGTATTTAAAGCAGTATTTGTATGTATAATTTGTATTTTAATTTGTATTTAAAACTAGAACAAACTGTGATCGATGAGAAATCAATCAATAAAATCTTGGTCAGAGACAAAGCACAAAAGAAAGAAAAAGTTAAGATATCCATTTCCAGTGTAGAGAAGAGCCTTATTAGAGTTTACGGGAACTGATAAATTCTAAGAAAAGAAATTCCTAAACAGAGGCTTTTGGGTTTGGGGTGGGGTGTTTGCTACGTTGTCCATTGCACTGTGCAAGCATAGCACTAAGGAAGATGGAATCATAATGGAATCATAGATCTTAATACTGTCTGTTCTCTGATTTGGGCAATACACATTTCCTGAGAGGACTGGAAAAGCAATAGATGGTTTAGGGGATTAGAGAGATGGAGGTCTCTCCTTATATCTCTCCTTATATCTCCTTCTCTCTCTGTCTTTTGCAGTAATAGAATCTGAAGTAACAGGGAGTTACTTACACTTCTGTCTTGGAACAAGTGTTAAGCAGGAACAAGAAAACCCTGTTAAGGAGTAGTAGAAAGCATAGATCTTTTGAAATATGTCTACTTATCAGAAAAGGCTACTCCTAAATAAATTTCTTTTAAAGATAAAGGAAAGAGATGAAGCTACAAGTTGAGGAGAGGCAGGTAGTAATGAGTTCCTGGCATTTGATCTCACTTTGTCACTACTAAGAAATACTACTCAGTTTTATTTGAGTGTCTCAAAAAATAATAATAATATAAAACAACAACAACAACAACAACAAAATACTTTTGTGACATAACCATGAAAGAAAAATCACATATTTTTTGTAAATGTTATCCATGTACAAAATTGAATTTAGGAAGATATTATAACCACTACTTCCATTTTAAATACAGAGGTTTTAACCTGTTTCTCAGGTAAAGCAGCAGTATGCACACAAATCAGAATACTGGACATAGGCCATCCATGACAGCCTTAGGCTAGGTGGATTACACGTTCTTTTTCAAGCTCTATCAGACCAGAAGCTGTGAAACTTAATTATACAATTACCAGGACCTAGAAACAAAGCCTGTTGTATAGCTGGCAGTTATGTTTGATCTATTATCACTTTTGATTCAAGCACAATTGCCATGTTTTTAACGTTTTATTGCCAAGTGCAGAATCATTTATAATCATTTATAATGAGAATCCTGTAACTGGATTTATGAATTCTGCTGCATTATCATCACTGATGCGAAAACTGGCTTATCTTTCAGCTTTTTACCTGAGGTAGAAGACAATGTGAATCTTGTTTGATAAAATGCTTTCATCTGGACCAAGATTTTACTCCCTGGGTTTTTGAAGCAACATGAGAGAAAAAGTATTACTTGGCTTTCCATGTATGTGACTGTCTTTTCCTTTAATATGTCTAAGACCATCTTGGAATTTAAATAGCACTTAGACTTTAATACCAAATTCTTAACACGTTAACTCTCCTGTGTCTTATTTGGTTTGAATTAAGATATTTTACTTAGATTGTGCCATTATTCAGAAAAAGATATGGAAGGAAGATGGGAAACTTTGAGAGGATTTTGAAGTGAATTTAAGATTATTTTTTTGGTCTGTCTTCTTAATTAAAGAAGTAATAATAAGCACAGAACTAGTGAAGTTACAAAGAGAAGTCTGGACATTTCCATGGATAGCATTAATACAAAAGAGATCCAACTGCTCTGAAACATTAAAGAAAAAAATAATTTAAGGCAGCCTTAAAGAAATTATGTGACTAGTTCCAGACATAATCTGAAACAGCAATTACAGATAACAATTGTTCTACTGTTTGACAGTGGAATGAGCTTCTTACTTTCTTATTGATTCATGCTTAATCATTATTAATTTGTTTATTTCCCAAGGATTTAGAGACCAGTCTTCATTCCCAGGGAGAAAATGTTGAAATGTTAGATTGTACAAAATAAGCAAACCATATCTCTCACAAACAGAAAAAGGAACCTAAACCTAGGTAAAATCTGAGAATAATACAATTTTAAAAATGCCCTTAGTGGCAATTTCCTGATTTTAGAATAACAGGCATGTTATTCCATGCAATTGCTAAAGTAGAGAGACTTTTAAAAAGGCGGTAATGTGTACTTTAAAACCTTTTTTTCACTCATGGTTAATGGAAAGAAATAACACCCAATTCAGAGTTATTTGATTAATAAAATTCTTATGATAACTATACTTGGCTTTTGAAACACTCCTAATTTATTTTTTTTCAGAAAAATGCTTAAATAAAGACATTAACAGAATAGATTTTTCAACAGCTTCAGGTTCCTTGTCAGAGCTCAGCAATAACATGTTTCTCCAAGAAGACTTTAGATTACAGCTGCTCATTATTAGCTTTCACCACATGTATTATATACACTTCTAATATTATTGCTAAAGGTAAGTAGGCATGAAATTCTTTTGAGGATAAAGCAGATGTAGTTTTTGTTTAAGATTGGTGGAAGTGAATTCTGGATTTATTTTTTATATATGCTTACAAAAGGAAAGTAAAAACTACAGCTGTACTGGTCAAAGGGTGGCTTTTATGATGACATATACACCTGAATAATCTTCCAGGGGATCAAACATAAACCACAACTCTAAGTCATAGACATAAGAAGAAGATACAGTTTAGATGTTTGATTTTTTTTTCCCAGATAAGAAAAGATAAAGCATTCTTGATATCAAAGCTCCTATTTTTTCTGCTGCTGAAAAGAAAATGCTTTCATTAAAGTTGAAATTCTCTTACTGAAAATGAAGAAAGAAAATTACTTGGAAAATCACTTGCTAAGATTGCTGATGTATTTTTAATCAATAAAACCAAGTTTTAATGGGTTAATAGGGCACAGTTGATAAAATTAGCTGTTTGCTGATTGGACTCTTGCAAGATGTAGAACTTTTGCTCTGATTTTATTTTTTAAATATTAGTTCACCTTCATTAGTTTCAAGCTAATATATTTTTTGCTTATTGAATACTTATGATTTTCTGCAGACTCACATGGAGTCCATTTCTTCCCTTCCCTTCTCCTTTTCTTCTTTCTTTTTGCATCTCCTATAGTAAAGCATGGTTGATTTGTGAATGAGAGAATAAAATACAATTTCATGGAGCAATACCTCACTGATATACCTCAGTGTTTGTTTTTTGTTGCTCCTGATGATACTTATTATTGTTAGTGACATTCTGTTAATATATTTGATACGAAAAAAAAAATGTCCATGTCAATATTAGAACAATGATATTTCAGTGGCAGAATTGACAACAGATCACTCAGGTATTCTGGAATAAGTTTTAGGAGAACCACATTAAAAAACAATATCCAAATAAAATAAAATCCTGACAAGATATTTGGCCTGAAGAAAAGTTGCTTTATCCTTTTGTTTTTCATATTTAAAAAAGCTTTAAAGCCCCTTATCAGTTTAAATGTTAAATTCCTCTGATTATCTAACATTTTCAGTTGGAAAAGGTAACTTTTAATTAAATATTGATGCAAAATACATTGAATTTGATGAAAGTTTTTTCATTTCATTTCATTCAAGACTTCAGACAGCCTGGTATCAACCTTTGATAATCTGTTCCTTAGTCACATCAATATGGCATGCTGTAGCCCAGGAAAGAGTTTGAGTGTTTATCACTCTATTAGAAAGATTACTATTAAACATATTTCTTCTATTGGGGCATGAATGATTGCAAAATTAATTTTTTAGATTTTCAGGTGTCCTGTCCCAGTAGAAATCAAATTTTTAAAACATTTTTCCCTCTGGGAACAACTGTGTAGCTTTGTTCCCCTGCAGTCTGTACTGTCTTCTTATTTTACCTATTTTCAATTATTTTCCTGTATGATGGGGCTTTATATTCTGTGCACATACTGTGAAATTCTAAGTGCCAACAAGTGGAGGAGAGGCCGTGGGTCACCAGGGCCTGTAAGTCTGGGTGCCAGCAACTGCTCTGTGTGAGTCCTGTGTGTATGCATGTATGTATGAGCAATTCATCAACAAACTTCGTGACAGAACAGTCAGAAAGTAGCTGGCTAGTAGGATAAGAGGTCTAGGAGCTATCTACTAGAGAGTTCTGGAAAGACCAGGAGTGTAAGAGTCAGCTACAGAGGAGATTACAGGTCTGGGCTAGCTACAGGAGAGATCTGGAGGGATGAGTGTGGTGGTGTTCATATCTGGGGGGTGGTGGATGTAGGTTTGAGTACCAGAACTTGGGGGACTCATTTGTCATGTGTCAGCAAATAGGGAGACCGTTGCCATTTCGTTATAATTTGATTCCTCTACCATGATAAACAGCCTCTACATTTTTTATTTTTTATTTCCTGTGGATCCTGGCCTCTAGAATACTAGAAGAAAACAGTTAGAAAAATTAGGTTTTCCTACTACTTGTTTATTTTTTTTTTCCAATGGATAGCATATAGTGAACGAAAAAAAATATTTCATTTTAAAGTGAGGTGCTGCTTTCCAGCATGCTTGCACTTCCTCTTCATGTGAACATTCTTGTCAGCCTTGCCAGGATAATGTTCCAAGGCACAAGGCAATAGAGGTGCCTGGATCAGGGCATGGTCTTTTCTTACCATTAATGTCAGTCTTCCCTTCGGGATGATGTTCACAGTGGAGCTCCAGGTTCAAACTGAGAAGGAAAACCAGAAAGAATCTAGTAATTTGGACTGTCAGATGGCAGAGGACTGTCTTCATTGCTTCTTCTTCCTCTATGGGTAAGAAATTCATACCCCATTTTCTTCCTTTCTGGGTAAGCACCCTAACAACTTACTTATTTTGGTAGTAATGCAGAGAATACCAGCTATGTAGGTACTATCACACAGTACAGTTGAAGAGAGAACTCAAAATGGACTTTGACTCTATGCACTTGTCTTAGCATGGATGGCTGGTTTTATATGAGACACTAAGACATTCTCATGGAGCAATTGCATATAGCACAGGTCACAGAAGAGAGCTGGACTGATAGCTTGAAGCCAGGCAAATGGCAGTAGATGTTTGGTCAAACAAAAGAAGCTCTTAGTAGGAAATAAATTTAATCCATTTCTAGTTTGTTTATTATCTTGATTATACCTGTGTTAACTGAAGTTTAGAGGCCTAATTTGCACATAGATGCCAAATCTAGGGATCTTTATATCAGATTGAATCCTACCTGAGTGAGCTCTAACATAAACATTTACATGTGGGGTAGTTAAAATCAGTGAAAAGAAATAGGCATTCCTACTGACCGATTCCTGTCCTTCTCAAGCAGACATCTGAAATAGATCAGAGGAATTATCCCTTTAAAATGCACATTACTTCCTAGTGGCTCTCAAAATAGAACAGGGGGCAGGATTCTTTTTAAGCTTTGGAGTCCATTGCCAGTATAGACACTCAGGGCACCTGAAATGCCTTCATGAGGATGGCAGGAATGGCTCTGAAATATGAGTAATCTTTCAAAAGAAAGGTAAAGTAATCATGGGAGCCAGGGGAAATACTGCAGAGAGTTAAAAATGACATTAAATCTTTGCGTTAAAGGCAACTGCCCAGACAGGCTAGCTCAGATATGATTTTGAGTTACTGAGTTCCATTCACTAGGTGATCTTAAGGTCCTTTCCAACCCTAACTATTCTATGATTCTATGATGATTCTATGATTCCTTTTGTCCTGAATAATCAAGTTCTGTGGCGGTTGTTTTCTTTTTTGGTTTTGTTTTTAATTTCCTTTGTTAAAGAACTACTAAATTTAGATACTGTCTCAATGAAATATTTATTCTGGTCAAATAGATAACTGCTCTGGAAGGAATTACTTCTGAGTGGTTTTTCTTGGCTCATTATTTCAGTCCTTATGGATGAAAAATAAAAACAAATCTATGGGGAACTATAATGTTGCTTAAAAATGTATTTTGTTTTCTCAATAATAACTGTGAGGACACAATAATAATTTCTGGAAAATTTCTCTCCTGTAATAAGAAAGAGTTCTTTGTGGTTTTCATTTTTTTCCTTTTTACAAATGTTAGTATTGGTATCAATGCGAAGTATCAGAACTTCAGTATGGTAGAAACAGAAGCAAAAAATACCTTTCCCCCAAAGCATATTTCCATAGCTCTTCTCTGAGATAAATGACAATGTAGTCTGAATAAAAATAATAATAATAAAATTTCTAAAAACATATATCCCTTGAAATCTTCAAGTATATTAATAACGATGTAAAGATTACCTTCATTAACTCGCCACAAGGTGTCAATCTCTCCACGATTAAAGTACAAAATGCACATGCTTTCTGCAGAATCTTGAAGAAATATTACTATGTTTGTGGGTAGTTCTGCAAAAGCTCTACCAAAGGTATGACTAAAATAATGTGAAAAAGAACCTTGAAAAAGCAATGTGGGTGGGCCTAATGGCTTAGTGCAAACTGAGTGAGAAAACCTGTATTAATTTTGACATCAGTTTGGAAAGATAAATTAGTTTCTAGAACTATAATACAAATTCTTCAAACTATCTCTGAGCTACAGCTATAGTATCTTCACTGAACTATAGTATCATCACTAAAGACTTGTCCTGGCAGCATCAAGACCTTACTTGGATGGAAATATATAACATAATATCACTATGAACTTGTTTGTCTGACAGCCTGTGCCAATACCTGGAAATACACCCACACAGTATAGGGACTTAGGGAACACTGTCACCAGCCATCCAACACTTATAGAAGCAGAGGTCTTGAGGAGTCAGAACCAAGCCCTTCCCTGATCCTTACACAGAGGGGGTGGATGTTATGTTTCTCCAGGCTGGGCCATGCTGACTTACTGTTGTGGTTACTGGAGCAAGTCTCAGTTAACTGGAATGTGTTATGCATGTGTGCATGTGTGTGTGCATATGTCAGTACATGTGCAAAGCTTTTCTGACACAAAGTATGTCCCACTTGTCCCACTTCCTAAATCAAGCTTAACAGTGTCATGTCAGTTAATGTTCCTTCCCCCACAATGACAAGGGGTATACAAGACTGTTTCTGAATGTTTACTAACCTTATTTTGTACAAAGAAGAATATGCGATATGGAATTTCAGCAAAAGTAAAATTACAAAAGAAAAAAATGAATATTTCTTAGAAATAATAATATTATCTTCTGCTGTCTCAGTAAGCAGAATGAGAGAACATGGAAAGAAATTAAGGTAACATTTTTCCCCCCCTTACCTGAGAAAGAAAAGGACACTTAAAGACACTGTATATCAGATATTCAGAGTTCCATATAAGAAACCTCAAATATAGTTTAAACTAAGAGAAGAAAGAAGACTTCATATGCACAAAGATGCTCTTACTTGATTATCATATAAACAAGTCAATCTGTGAATAGTGGGATTGATAAACCCTGAATAATGGCAGTGATAAAACCTGATTTCTTATGGAACCTTTGCCACATACTTCTTATTTCTTCCATATTCAGGGTCCCTTCTCTTTTATTGTGAAATATTCCTTTTTCGTCATGTATCTTTTATCTGTTTCTAAGACCAAACAGCATCACATACTGTGGCTTGCTCCTTTTTGCTGAAAAACACTAGCTTTTTTAAGTAAGTGACTCACTTTTTTAAGTAACTGTTTTATTTTGGCCACGATTTCGTGAAACCTTTTGTCTTTGCAAATTCTACTACTTTATCTGTAACTGACCAAGGGATTGAAGAGTTGTTCAGGAGGCATGATAGACAAGCATAATGATCACATCTGATTTGTAATTCAGTCCTGAAATTAAACATATCATAGGGCCTTACACATAGCAATCCATTTGTTTGTCCTAAGAAGCTCATCCTATCATTCCCTGAGAATGTTACCCCATGTTGCCAGTGATTGATAGCCAGCAAACTTTAAGACCTGATTGTCATCTGTAATTTTAAAGTATTTCAAAAATATGATCTTGCTTCCCTTATACATTATTGGTTTGCTTTTCTCTTGTCTTTCTTTGCACATAAGCTCAATGATAAGTTTTTCTGGCCTAGCAATTTCCTTGGATTTCTGGATATTGGGTCATGTATGCAAATTAGCACAGCTGCATAATGAAGAAAAAAAGGCATTATAAGGATTATTAGTATTTACATTTCAAGGGGCAAAGTGTTCTCTTGCTGAACTCAGAATTTTTGCAATATTATGCACATGAATAATTCACACTGGCTCCTTATATAACAAGCTTCAAGGATATGTCATTAAAAGGACTAGTTTATTGAAATTTTGTTATGTCTTTTTTAACTTTTTTTTATTTGAATGCATTTTTGCAAATTTAATGATACCCAACAGTTACATATGTGATATTCTACTAATGTTGCATATGCTCAATATGCAATGAACTATAAAGAGGTATCCTGGGCTGTAGAAGATAATATCGGCATCTTGGGCACATTAGTCAAAACAGATCTGAAAAATATGGAATGGTACTTGGTATATGTAGCAACCAGAAAAGTAATCATTAGATCTTTGACACTACAGTGAAAACAGACATACTCTTGACTTCCAAGGTCCAAAAACCAAAGGAGATATCATGTTGTCCTATAAACCATGATAATGCAAGGACTTCTTACACTGAAGCATTTTTAACAGAACTCTTATCATCTGTAGTGGCTATCTGTTTATTAATTTTATTCTTAAAGTGTTTAAATAATAAAGTATTAAGGATTAAAGGTGCAGTCTTAAATACAAACAGTTTGTGAATGATTCAAACCACTAAAACGTCCTCAGAGCTAGGGTATTGTACTTTCCAAAGTTAATAATTAAACACTGACATGTACAAAATTACAGTAGGTCAGAATTTGGGAGTGTGGTTTAAAAATTACTCTTTTACTACATTTACAAATATTAATTAACCAAGGATGCTTCTAGGAAGATACCTTACTGCTTTTCTGCTAACCTGGACTGCTCAGTGAATCCTACTTCAGCCTCTTTGAAAGTCTGTGCGATGGCTAATTAAAACCAATGGCAGTGAAACAACCTTCATCTGGAAGCATTAATCTCTCATGCTTTGCAGCACATTTGACCTATTGTCTTTACTAACACTTCAACAGTGATTGATAATAATTTTTAACCTTAATGGTGCTGAGAACCAATAGAAAATCTGATACCAGGGCTGTATGTGGTTTTGAAAACATAATTGCAACATTTGTGAACACACAGATGGGAAGGCTTTTGAGGGCTGGAGTCGTCTCATCTAATTCTATTTTTCTGGAATTCAGACATGGCATTTCACTTAGTCACAGTCAGTTAACACAGGCAGCAGAATGAAAAAAGCTGGGAGAATAACTCACCTTGTGGTGTGACTGCTGCCACTGATTATAAAAGGAGCCTATGTGATTAATTTATGTGAGATACTCAACCTTTATATGGCTAAAGTTAAGCGAGATGAATTCCACCTTCTCTCTGAACAAGACAAAAGATGAGCTAAATTACTGTGAAATAGGCTACTGGTCTAAGACCAGCATGGCAAGAAAGCTTCTTGGTCACATTTTGTGAAATGTGCTGAAACGAGACAGATTTTTTCTTATTTTTCCACCACTCCCCCTAACAAGCGTACTATATTGTTAGTATATAAGAAATTACTCCCTTTTTATAATTTCAAGATATACAATACTGATTACATAGTTTTCCATACTTTTTTTTCTCTGATGAACAGATGTTTCACTATCTTCTCATCATTACTGAAAAATACAGACATGTTAGCCTTAAGATTAATTATTGTATTTCTTGCAAAATGTAGTACATGAGAATGATTAAATTTAAAATTTCAGCCTTCTGCTCAAGAAACCAGCCATGTATTGAAGAAATTTACAATTATCATGATTACTTTGTAAAGATAATGGAATACATTGCAACTACATCTGAAATCAGTTTTAGTCAATGCTTCTGCATAGGTCAAAGACTTTTCTTTTGAAGTTTATGTAAATTCAAATTGTTTGGAATTTATATTGGCCCAATTGGTGGGTTTATATTAACCCACCTCAGAAAAGCTAGTTACAGCATGCTAGATTAAAAAAAAAAAGTTCTAAAACATGCATATTTTCTCATACAATCTGTAATGGACTGTATATTTTGTTTGTTATTATGTTAAAACAAAGTCATGTGGACTGGATGAGAGGCACAGTGTGCTGGAAGCACAGAGAAGGAAAGAGAGGAAAAGAGAAAGGCTGTGGAGAAGAATTATAGAATCATAGAATACTTAGGGTGGGAAAGGACTTTAAGATCATCTAGTTCCAACCCCCCTGCCATGAGCAGGGAC
>NW_009945017.1:0-11620 GCF_000696875.1 Nestor notabilis | reverse complement strand
TCACCCAAGGCTCTGTCCAACCTGGCCTTGAACACCACCAGAGATGGAGCATGCACAGCTTCCTTGGGCAACCCAGTCCAGTGCCTCATCACCCTCACTGTGAAGAACTTCTTCCTTATATCTAATCTAAACTTCCCTTGTTTAAGTTTGAAGCCATTACCCCTTGTCCTACCACTAGAGTTCCTAATGAAGAGTCCCTTCCCAGCATCCTTGTAGACCCCCTTCAGATATTGGAAGGCTGCTATGAGGTCTCCACACAGCCTTCTCTTCTCCAGGCTGAACAGCCCCAACTTTCTCAGCCTGTCTCCACACGGGAGGTGTTCCAGCCTTCTTAGCATCCTCGTGGCCCTCCTCTGGGCTTGCTCCCACTGCTCCATGTCCATTTTATGTTGAGGACACCAGAACTGGACACAATACTCCAAGTGAGGTCTCACGAGAGCAGAGTAGGGGGGCAGGATCACCTCCTTTGACCTGCTGCTCACACTTCTTTTGATGCAGCCCAGGAAATGGTTGGCTTTCTGGGCTGCAAGCGCACACTGAAGCCGGCTCATGTTAAGCTTCTCATCAACTACCACCCCCAAGTCCTTCTCCGCAGGGCTGCTCTGAATCTGTTCTCTGCTCAACCTGTAGCTGTGTCTGGGATTGCCCCGACCCATGTATAGGACCTTGCACTTGTCTTGGTTAAACTTCATGAGGTTGGCATCGGCCCACCTCACAAGCATGTCCAGGTCCCTCTGGACGGCATCCCTTCCCTCCAGTGTATCAACCAAGCCACACAGCTTGGTGTCATCAACAAACTTGCTGAGGGTGCACTCAATCCCACTGTCCATGTTGCCAACAAAGGTGTTGAACAAGACAGATCCCAACACCAATCCCTGAGGGACACCACTCGTTTCTGCTTTCCAACTGGACGTTGAGCCATTTACGGCAACTCTAGGTGCCAGTATGTCACGGTCCAGCACACTCTGACCAGGTTCTTTCAAATGTTCCACATGTGGAGTGTTTAAAGCATAACATAAAATATACATATTTGAAAGTATTTGAAGTTATGTGAGATTTTGATTTAGCAGAGAAATGCATCAATGTTACAAGCTACACTTTGCAGAATGCAGCAATGGCTGTCTATAGCTGAATCACAGTACAAACGTGATACTCACTGCCTGTCTCTATAACATGGTCATTGTCACAGCAGTGGGTGTCCCCATTTGTCAGGAAGGAAGGCATGGGTTAAAACCAGTTCAAGCACATTGGGACCCTCAGAGTTCTTTTTGTTTGTCCTTCCACTCTCATACTTTTATGTTGGAATTACTCACGTGTGGTCTGGCTAAATCTGGAAGACATTTTCACTTTTTTGCTTAAATCAGAGAAAAACAGGTGCACAATTACTTGATTCACTCAGCCAATATAACTGGCTGATTTTCTCAACTGATCTAGCCAATTGATCTACCCAGCTGCTATAGCTATTTAAGCAGACCAAAGGCTACCCTCCAGTCCCTTTTGTGTTCAGGTATGTTCAGCTTTCTTTGCAGTAGCTGTGGTCAGTTGCTCTCTACATCCTTCACTGAGCTTTATGCGCATATTGCTTTTGTCCATATCATCAGGGTCCTCTTCCACTTGTCATTCATTAGTCCTGCAGTATCAAGAAGCCGGGACTGAAATACTACCAAATAAGCCTCAGGGACTGTGTGGGACCACACAGAGTTTACCAAAAAGCAGAAAACTGTTGAACTGCCTGGCAGAAACAACCTGGTTGTAAGGACAGTGGGAGATCTGTTTACACAGACATCGAAGTTTCACCCATTTCATCCATATTCTTGGGATTTTGATTGTCTAGGAAGTGAAACAGATTTGTTTATATTCTAATAGATGCCTCCCACCTACACACTACCACGTGTTTAATAGCCTTTAGTCTTCTTTCGGGAGATGAACACAAAGAAACTATGTAGTCTGATCCCCTAAAAATTCTGGCTTATTATGATCTCTAGAAAAATCTGTGCTTGACAGGAGTAAAGGATGTACTGCACTTTCAGAGTTTAGTAATGTTTATGTGAAATTAATTGGGAGTTTGAATTTGTTTCTTCCCATCCATCAAAACTGTGTATTTTTATTCAAAATGTAGATACATCGTTTTCCCACCATCTTATTTGAATGCAGATATATAATCATACACAGATATATATAATAATATACATAAGTTATCACATATCATTAATAACTACTTTCACTTCCATAAATAGTGGAGTTGATTAATAATAAAATCAAAACTTAAAACGTGACATAACATCCAATTTTCTTAACATATAGTAAAATAAAACAGCATAGTACTTATACATTATGTAACCTGATAATGTCTTGGCTTTCCTTATAAAATTTCTGTGAAGCTTTTTATTTGCTTTTGCAGTTCAAGTATTAGAATTGCAATATGATCTGAAAATTCTTTAGTTTAGCATTCGATTTCTTTAATCAATGGCTTGAGTGGCAATCCAAGAACCTTTTGTCAATAAATACTTTACAAACATCTGGCCTGTTGCCCAAAGAAGTAATAAATGTTCCATCCTTGGATGTGTTCTATGATTCTATGATTATAGGTAAGTCAGGAAAAAAATCCTTACCTGAGTAAAATCAAGTGAAAATCACCAGTAACTGGGTTATATGTAGTCCTTTACTTCTATTGAGATATGAACCTGCTGGTAATACAGTCCTGGAAGTTTTCATAATAGCATCATTGTTTCATCTGACTTCTCTTTTTGCTGTTCCCTTTACTGTATGTTTCCAAACATAACTGGTTAAGTAAGTGCCTCATTATTAAAATAAAAAGTCTACACAGGAATATAGGAAGTTTCAATTAAAATTCTAGTAAATTTATATTGATGAAATCAATTGACTTTGATAAAAAAAACTACTTACATTTTATAAGGAAAGATTAAAATGTAAGATCAAATTAAATAAAATAATACATTAAATTCTGGACCGTACAGAAAAAATATAACAAACCAACAAAGCTATTATACCCCTTTGCTTGTGATGATGAACAAAGCTTTGTTTAACTGACAGAACTTTTTCATCACAAATTTTAAGGAAAAGTTTTGAGCTGTTCTAATTCTAAGATAACATACATTTTGTACCATTAATCATATTTTTAATATCTTGTAGTAAATTTCTTCTACATCCATCTGTGAGGCATGTGGAAATGGTTCACTGTAAGTGCCAAATGACATAGAAAAGGACCATTTATCATTGTTGATTTGGTTTTGGGTTTGTTTTTTCTTTTTTTGAGAGGGGGAATTTTTAAGAGTATTTATTCAACAAGCCAATGGCATCATTTGTATTTTCACCAAGAGTTTAATAACTAAAGCAAAAGCCATGCGTGCAAGCATAGCAAAACAAGGAATTAATTCACCACCTCCCATGGACAGGCAGGTGTTCAGCTATCTCCAGGAAAGTGGGTCTCCATCACACGTAATGGTTACTTGGGAAGATAAACACCATCACCCTGAATGTGTACCCTTCCTTCTTCTTCCCCCACCTTTATATGCTGAGCATGATGCCATACAGTATGGAATATCCTTTTGGTCAGTTGGGGTCAGCTGTCCCAGGTGTGTTCCCTCCCAGCTTCTTGTGCACCCTCAGCCTGCTCACTGGTGGGGTGGGGTAAGGAGCAGAAAAGGCCTTTACTCTGTGGAAGCACTGCTCAGCAATAGAAACTTTGTGTTATCAATCAATACCAACACTGTTTCAAGCACAAATCCAAAACATTGCCCCATACAAGCTACTATGAAGAAAATTAACTCTATCTCAGCCCAAACTAACACAGCTGGTTACATCACTGCTCACAAAGGTAAATCACCCATTAAGGAAAGTGAATTTTTTAACACATTGCATGAGAAACTGAGAATCTCTATATACACACATACACACTCAATTTCAGAACATCTTTGAAGAGTTTTAATTTTTATATTAAAACCGATTAAAAATATATTTGTTTGGTCAGTATTCCATTGCACAGTAAAATTCTTTACCACAGACAATATTTCTCATTTTCTGCTGAAATTGAACAAGCTCCAAATAATTTCTGTTTTGTTTAGTACAAAAAGCTATTAAATCAAGTCCTAAGATTTCTGGAGCTTATGGTGTACAGATCTACATAGTTACAAAGACCAACAAAACAAACCACTTCTTAACATTTTCAAGTCTGAATGAGGACTCTGGTGGAACCAGTGGTTTTTCAGGGTTTTAGAACATGTATGATGACTCAAATTAATGTGCTTTAAGTGCATTTTAAGTTGACTAAAAAAAAAAAATTGAAGAGCAAATTTTCCCTGAATGTCATGTGCAAAATTATTGATGAGAAACAATGAAAACACTGATTTTACAACATCAACTTGTAAAGCTGAGTGCATTCTTTTGTCTCCCATATGCTGAGGTTGTCAGGAACACAAAGGTACTAGTATATAAATTCTGTTGATATTAAGGTTATAAACGATTTCAGCAACACTTGCCAAAATGTCAGGATGCTTCTGTAATTTTTGCAGTTTTTCAGGCAAAACATAAGAAAACCCTGGTGATATTAAATATTAAAAAGTGCTCTAGCTATTAGTACCTAAGCCAAAAAAGGGAAAAGAAGACTCTTACAAGAAGGCTTTTCATGGATATTCTAAACATAAAAGTCATAAAGAGTGGACTTATAGTGGCCCTTAAGCCTGAGGAAGACAGTGAACAGTATACTTGCTTAGAGATTTTTGCAATAATTTGGAACAACATATTTTAAGAATGCTTTAAGGCAAATATTGCTAGTGGGAAAAAAAATAGACCTTTTTATGTCTTCTCACAGTTCCTGTAGACAGGTTCTAGCATTGACTATGTGTATAGAGGCTAACAAGCAGAAGTCAGTGAGGAGTTTTATTTATTGAAGTTTTATCGAAACATAAACTGTCTGGTGGGAAAGTGTTTTGCTTGATGTCTCAATATGAATTTTCTCTTGCTTTGACAATATAATTCTCAGTAACAGTGAAGCTGGAGTAAGTATCTTGGCAACAAAACCAACTCTTTGACAAACTTGGTGATGGCTTCCACGAGAACTTTGTTCGTGTGGCAGCACCTTTCAGTATATAAAACATCAGTATGTTCACTGTATGTCATGCATGTTTGTATCTGATACCTAGTTTGAAAAGCAGCAGGCAGAGAAACAGCTCACAGTAAATTCGTTATGAGATTTATTAAGCACCATCCAACCACACTAAAGAGAGCTTTTGAGTATTCCCAGAATTTGAACAACACCCTTGAAAGACAAAAGTCTGATTAAGGTAGCTAATAGTAGCTGAAAATCAATCTTGAATTAATAAGTTCACAGCAAACATGAACATTCCACATTGAATGAATTACATTTTCACTCATTTGTTGCTCTAACAACAATAACACAAATTAGAAGTATTTTGAAGTTGAACACTTGCAGATTTGGCTTCCAGTATTCCATCAGTAAATATTGTACAAACAGCTGTAGTTACAGAAATTCTTTAAAATTACCAGTATCAAAGAGCAAAAACTTTGTAGTGACTCTAGAATCAGGATGCAACTAGGATATCCTTTCTGGTACCAGACACAAATCTTTTCTCAAGATACAAAGATCAAACATTTTAGGATGTTATGTGTCATTCAATAGTGTGAAACATAGACAAATTTGTTAATCCAAATTAAAAAAAAAATAATTGTTGATTTTGTAGAAAGCCTTTTGTAGAAAGTCCTTTGGCAGCACTGGACCATGATCAAGTACTGAACTACTCAGTGAAGGTAGGAGGAAATAGTAATTCTAACAGAAATATGATGAATCTCAGTAATGGGAACACGGGAAACTGCAAATTCTGCAATTACAACTTCCACTGACAAGAGTCATAGTGCACACATGAATGAGATACAAAAGGAATTCATCAGCCCTTTACAAATCCTGGTGAAGGGTTATTAAGTAGTAAGTGTAAATTTGTTATTTTTCATTGTCTTCTGTATATGGCATTCCAATCTCTTGGGAATCTGAGCAACTAGGCAGATTCAGAGCAGTATATTGTTCAAGATGTGCTTCTGTTGAGTTCTCAGTTCTTGCATTATAGATCCAAAGAAAATAGAAAGAAATATCCTGCTTAAGTTATTCTTTTATCTTGTGGTTCAGGAAGAAAGGAAAATGATGAGTTGTCTATTCCTTCATTCAATAATATTTCTAAGTTTTATACACTGACAGCTTTAAATAAAATATATCTGCAGAGAAAAAAATCTGGAAGTTGCATGGGGATGGAAAGACATTAGTGTGGGAAATAATGATAAGAAACAAAAAGAGTTGAAAGAGAAAAAAAAATGTAGAGGGATTAACTGATTGTTCCTCCTAGACATTTCATTTAATTCAAATAGAAGGTGTGGTTTTATCTAATTTTGAAAAGAGATGGGCATATAAAAATCAGAAGTGGCTGTGATTTTTATACAACCTACATAGAAAAAATACAGAAAGCTGTCATACATTGAAGACAACATTTTGAAGACTTGTAGAGTGCATGTATTAACTCTAGTACAATATGAGAGAACTAAGTTCCTTTTTGTCAGCAGATCCTTGACTACTCTTTAAAGCATGTTGACATTAATCATTGTTTAATGTTCATGACCAACATGATTTTCATACATAGAACAAGCTTTTGAAGCATGCTAGGAAATTACAACTCAGTAAATATTTATAGCATATAATAGTTCCCCAAATGAAGCTCAAATAATGGAGATTGGATTCTGTAAAGGTTTTTTACAGGACTAAATTTTCCTTGAGATATCGACATTGGATTGTCCCTCTTGCTGTACATATATATTCGACAGTATAATTCTAAGTGATCCTTAAATACTGCCTATTTCAATAAGTACTGGCTGAGTTAGTTCAGGAACCTGATGTTTTCTATTCATAGGTTAATTCTTTATATACATAGGTAACTCTTGATCTTAAGTCACTCAATTTTGTATGAACAAGAGAAAAACAGAAGTATGTTCCGTCAGTTAATGACTTTACTTGGTTTGAGGTTATCATACATGTGCAGTTCACTACAAAAGAGATTTAGGCACTATCTGTAAATATATTTACTGTTAAGCCAGAAGCCTGAAACCTGTTATTTTTCGACTTCAGCAAGGGGAAAGCAAGTCTATCAATTGCTCACAGGTACACATACTTCCAAAATGCTTGTCAAAAAAACTGCAAGGACCAGGAGGATTGCTGATTATTTTGTGAAATGCTAAGATCATCTACTACGTACAGCTGATGTTGATCCCTAAGAAGCACTTCTTAAACACAGCTTAAGTAGGTTGCAGTATTTTTCTGAAAAGTTGATATGAATAATACGGCGTAAGTCTGGAGCCCTGAGAAATTCTTACTGACTCACATAAGGAGTCAAAAAAGTATGTTATAAATATATATGTATCATTTTAGTATATGAGACACAGAACAGCTATTTCAGCTGAAACTAAGTCATTCTAAGAATTGTAACTTAGAAGGGGGAAGTCTTTTCAGGTAGTGGTAAACATTCTTAGCTTGCTTATGCATAGAGAAAGAAGGTGAATTGGGGATGTATAGGACTTAAATGGCTGTATTGCTCAAATTTCTAATTAAAAACATTTGGGCAATCAAAACCCATTTATTCTACAAAGATTTTGGTTTGGTATTTTTTTTTTACATTTTTCCTGAATGTTAAATAACTTGATGGTTCTAATGTTTAAATGTTTTCCCATATCATTTTTTCTTAAGAGTGGATAGTATTGGGAATGGGGGAAAAGGAGAAGTTTGTTAGTCTACCTTTGCACTGATGAAGATAAATTCTGATGAGGTCTGTATTTGTGACACCTGTATTGCATCAGCATTTGACAAGTAGTTATCTTTAAATGTCCTGGGTTCAGCTACAGCAGGCATTTTTTCGCCTTCTTAGTAGCTGGTGCAGTGCTGTGTTTTTGACTTTCAGCCTGGGAACAATGCTGATAACACCGATGTTTTTAGTTGTTGCTAAGTAATGTTTACTCTGACCAAGGACTTTCTCAGTCTCATGTTTTGCCAGAGAGGAGGGGAAGCCAGGAGGAAGCAGAGACAGGACACCTGACCCAAACTGGCCAAAGGGGTATTCCATACCACAGCACGTCATGCCCAGTATATAAACTGGGGGGAGTTACCCGGAAGGCCCAGATCGCTGCTCGGGTCGGGCTGGGTATCGGTCGGCGGGTGGTGAGCGGTTGTGTCCTTTTCCCTTGTTATTCCTCTTATCATTATTATTGGTAGCAGTAGTGGTTTGTATTATACCTTAGTTACTGGAGAGCTGTTATCTCAACTCGTGGGAGTTACATTCCTCCGATTCTCCTCCCCCTCCCTCCGGGAGCGGGGGGAGGAAGGAAAAGGGGGGGAGTGAGCGAGCGGCTGCGTGGTTCCAAGTTGCCGGCTGGGTTTGAACCACGACACTAAAGGTAAACCATTGCTAAATTCTCCATATACGTGCATGACAACTTTTTCAGCTAAGCCTGTGATCACAGATTAGCAGCAACTTTTCTGCCATCTGCATACTGTTGTCTGCAGCTGCTGTCACTGTTTTTGGTCTTGTGTTCACTATTAGTATCCCAAGTAAACCTCTCTGAAGTGAAAGTCCTAGAATGAAATTTGAATTCCACTGCTTATACAAATGCACAAAATATTTTTATTTTAGCCTTTGCACTAAAAATGATGTCAGGGAAAAGGAATAGAAAACAGTAATAGAATTTCTATAAGCTTTAGAGAATCACAGAGTAGTGACATGGTAGAGCAGATGGGAATACTGAGAGGTAACAACAAAACAATCAAAACTTTAGAATTGTGACAAGAAAGGGCAAACATGCACTGGCGACTATGCTGTCTTCTTGGTATTGACTGTGAAAATGGGGTCTGACAAAAGTTATTTATAGTTCAGCAGTTCTTGGCTTGACATTTATTGGAATGCAGATATGCCTTGGCTTCCAAATTTCATTAAGAAACGTCTTTAATAATGTCACGTAAACCCTTTTTCACAAGGGTGTCTAGGTATGCAAATAAGACATGAAGAAAACACATCACGAAGATGAAGTGCCTAGAGCTCTGAAGTGTACATCATTGTGTATAAGGAGAAATTAGCCATCTGGAACGTCTGCATAATGACCAAACCTTGTACTCCTAGCACCACACTGGAGAAGGTATCTCATATCACTTTGACCATCTCTGATGAATCCTGCATGACAGATTGAGATATGTACTCTAGATAACTGTATCACTGACCTGAATAGCCTCAACATTTTAATTGTAGGTTGGACCTCAATCTGTGAAGTAAAATAACTCAGTTTATGTAGAATTAAATTGATTCAAGCAAGTCGTGTATTTGTACCTTTAAATTTGGATCATTCTCTGCTCAAATAGTGTATTCATGTGCCTATATTCTGCTCTATGCATTGTAAATGTTTGACTGCGTGGAATTCCAATAAGGTTCTAGTTAATTTAAGAAAAAACATTGTCACTTTGCTAAGTCCTTTGGCTGAAAAATTGACTGAGATTACAATGGAAAAAAAAACCTTGGGATTTGTCTTTCGAAACATGTTGTGTACTAAAATTTTGCTTGAAAAAATTACAATATGGTTGTATTTTAGTAACATAAAACTGTATTTTTTAGTTATGATACCATAAATAACTTGCAATAAGAATAGGTTATCCTCAACGCATTTTTATTTTTTTGTTTTACTGCTTATGAGTGTTTTGAACTTTATGAAATCTGCTACACTCCTTCAGTGTCAGAGAACATAATAAATTTCCCCCTCCTGCTGAGATTTAATTTTGACCTTAAAGAAACAATCAATACAATGTCTAAAATAAGGTTTCTCATTCTATTAATTTAAATTAAGACTTTTTTAATGTACTAGCAGTCTGATTACCTTACTAGATATCAAATAAGATTTATGAATCCTAAGCTAAGATCCCTAATAAGATCACTACAGAGAGTATTAATTCCTTCCTATGAGGAGTATCGACAAGTAGTGGAGAACATCCTTTCTGCAGCAATTCATGCAATGGAGTCATACAATGGATTATTATGACAACTACCATCTTGTTCAGAAACACACAAAAAAAATCTCCGTAGCTTGAAGCTGATGTTTGTAACAGATAAACCTCCTTCCTGCCATGCACAGAGGAAATAGTTTGCAAGCTGCCCAGAGGGTTACACAACATTACGTGTGCAACGTCTTCCTTTGTCTTTTATATCTGAAAACCTGAAACCTCGAAAATATTTAAATCCCTCAGATTCTGAGAGTGTCTAAAGAAGCTAATATCTTTTCAACCATAAAAATACCGTTAAAAGCTTGTCATGCATAGTAACTCAGTGTCTTATGCAGCAAGGTTTTTGAAAGGCTTTAGTATTTAAGAGAAATTATTTTTTATTGGTGAGATAACAAAATAATGAGGAGTACTACGCAAAAAAAGGAATGCATTGAAAAAAGCCCAATCAGCAGTATCCTAGCTGTTTATAGTAAAAAACAAAGATGTTTCTTTGTACAGTAATGTGTGATTGAATTGTGAAAATAATGGCAAGATTTTAAAATGGTAGCTTTGATTAGTCCTTCACACTATTTGAAAATGATATTACAATTTTACTGTAATCAATAATTTTTATCATCTAGTGATGGTATTGGGAATGGGCAACAGGAGAAATTTGTCATCCACTGTCATGGTTTTAAGCCTAGCTGGCAACCTGGAACCATGCAGCCGCTTGCTCGCTCTCCTCCTTTTTCCTCCCCCCACTCCTGGAGGGATGAGGAGGAGAATCAGAGGAATGTGACTCCCACGGGTTGAGATAACAGCACTCCAGTAACTAAGGTATAATACAAACCACTGCTGCTACCAATAATAATGATAAGAGGAATAACAAGGGAAAAGGACACAACCGCTCACCACCTGCCGACCGATACCCAGCCCGACCCGAGCAGCAATCTGGGCCTTCCGGGTAACTCCCCCCAGTTTATATACTGGGCATGACGTGCTGTGGTATGGAATACCCCTTTGGCCAGTTTGGGTCAGGTGTCCTGTCTCTGCTTCCTCCTGGCTTCCTCTCCTCCCTGGCAGAGCATGAGACTGAGAAAGTCCTTGGTCAGAGTAAACATTACTTAGCAACAACTAAAAACATCGGTGTTACCAGCATTGTTCCCAGGCTGAAAGTCAAAACCACAGCCCTGCACCAGCTACTAGGAAGGAGAAAAAATGCCTGCTGCAGCTGAACCCAGGACATCCACTAAGACCTCTTTGGCCTTGAAACACAGAACAGAAGAAAATATCAATGTAAACAGCGTAAAAAATAACAATTTTGGGGTGGGAGTGATGCTGTGGAATCATAGCATCTAATGAACCATGGACCTACTGATTTCAGGATAGTTTTTACATATAAACCCAGATCTTGCTACTACTGAAATGAATAGAAAAAAATCGGTTTCTATAAGACTTTTTTTTTATTGAGTCATCTCTGCATTCAAAAATTAATAGTTTTATCCAAATGAGAGATCTTGATTGTTTCAGGCTTGATTTTTGCTTCCATCATATTTCTTGATGTCGTGGTTTAAGCCCAGCCGGCAA
>NW_009945016.1:82175-90496 GCF_000696875.1 Nestor notabilis | reverse complement strand
ATATGTTTTTTATATATATATAATTTAATCCTTTGAGGGACTGCATGTTATTCTTAGGTGGTTAAAAAGCTCTGTGCCCTGCCCTGTAGACTGGCACAGGATTGCTATCATCTTTGCTTTTGTTAGTCTTTCCTGCTAGTTTAATCAAGTGTAAATGTGGGTGAGATTGTTGGTACAAGAAGGGGTTTTAATTATGAGTTTGGATCCCAAACTGGATTGGAGTTTGAAGTTTCCAAGGTTCTAGTGCCTTTGATGTCAAAGTTTTGTTTTATCAAAGTATCAATAGTTAGGTGAAGAATGAAGCTTATCTAGAATGGATTACAAGTTAGTCGAAGGGTTCTTGAATGTGATGCTGATGTAGAACCCAGCCCTGTTTCTCAGGTTTTACAAAGAAGGGTGACAACTAAGCTTAGCTCACACAGATCAGTAATAGTTCTCATGCCAACGTTAATTGACATATCAGCCATTCATTGGAGATGAAAATGTGAAGCTCCAAGTTAATCATGACTACCTAATGGAGTCTGATTAAGACTGTGAAGCAGTGGCACAGGATGATGTGTGAATTTCATCTGATTCATTTTTTGCTATGGTGGGCACAGGTGGCATACCATTAACTTGTCATCTTCTTGCTCTGTGAAGGTGTCAGTGACTTCAGCTTCCTCCTCTGTGAACCCCAGTTTTTAGAGGGTAAACTGGGAGCTCTTTGAGTCTTGCAGTAGGAGGTTGCCACAAACAGGTCAAACAATCCAGACCCTGACACAGGCCAAGTTTACTGTCTTGTTTTCATTTGCTGGTGTGCTCTAATGGAAGAGAATTGCAGTTCTGATGCAGGAGCAGCTAAGGTTCAAGACCAATATGCTACTCATGGTAGGTATGAAGAGTTCATAAACAAATTCTTGTATGTATTTACAGCTTCAGCATTTAAAAGTGCTCAGGTATTACAGGAGCGTTGCTCTGCAGAAATCAGTGGAAAAGCCCTTCTTCCTACAGGAGACCCTTGCCTAACATGAAAATGTGTATTAGTCAAAGCAAAAAAGAAGGGACTGAGCTGCACAGAACTGGTTCTGTGGGACTCTTTTATGCATGTGGGGTGAGGCAGAGAGGGGAAGAAAGCGCAGCCTTAGACCCTGAAGGCTAGCAGTGGAAGGCAAACAGTTCCTTTTGTATCTGTTGTCTGTTCTTACTCCATCCTGAAGCTCATAAACATGCTATGAATGGCATTGCCCTTGATGCATTTCAGCAATTTTTATGGAACTGCAGCTCTTGTTTACAAAAGCCACATCTCAGAGCTGACCCTGTGCATGTGTAAAGGGGTTTATCACAGTCTGATCTTGACAGTTGTTGGCTAAGAAAATCCCACCAGGGAACGATTAATACTATCACTGGTATTAACTCATTCCATGTGTCAAGGCTGTCTCAGCATCCTTCCCTGCTGGCTCATGGATGTGGTGCTGCTAGCGAAGGAGCATGTTCCACTGAGCAGAGAGGGGAGGACTTCCTGGGTTATACTTTACCTAGAGCCTCTAGGGATGTATTTTAGCTATTCCCTTCTTGGATGTGCTGCCAAAACGGCTTGAGTTACACCACCATAAAATGCAGCTTTAAGAGAGAGAATTGGGCTCATGGGGCAATCCAATCTGTGTCAACGAATGTGGAGTTAGTTGGGACATGCCTGCACAATGAGATGTTATGTGATGGAAGGAGTGGTGGGAAGTGCCTGGGCAATGCTGCTGGAACAGCAGGTAGCAAGGTAGGATATGGATCCGTCCATAGGGCCCTGACTAAATATTCCTGTTGATTTGCTGCAATGCTGTCAGCATTGCCTGTGAGAAAGGGTACTGCTGTGTGAAGTCTTGACAGCTTGACATTGCTAAGGGGCTGCCGATACTCTGTCATAGTACAAAACTGTGATAAGAGGTGGTTGATAAGATAGGGGCTTTCATGGAGCAGATCCTGCTCTTGCATTAGCCCAGTCTGCAGTGCTGTCAGAGAAAAAGTCTCAGAACAGCTGAGCATACTTCACATTCAGGACTGTTTATTTTAAGCACCTGTTTACTTCACTGGGTATGAAGCTTGGCACATAACTAACACAAAGTTATCTTGATAGCCTGCCTAGAGTAGAATGGAAAACAAGACACGTGGTTTAAAAGTGATAATAGCAATTTTGCTTTCCTCAGCTGACAGGTCTATCTGATGCATATGTAGTGTGTAATTTTGGTTCAAACATGTGGAGTTAATATTTCTATTTCTATTCCTATTCTAAATAGGATGACCTCTTCCAAAGCCTGTGGATACTTGATTGCAGATGGGACCAGCCAAAATACAGGAATGTTTCTGAGCTTTAGAACCCTCTGGGTCCTACATAAACAGTGAATTTCAAGTTTTCAGCATGCTGCTTTAAAGCAAAACAGAATGTTCTCATGAGCAATAGCAGATTTACATTGTGTGGTTATATTCAGTGTGTTCATCTGTGTTCTAATCCTTCTCCCTAGCAAACAAATTTGAAGTCTCTCATTGACTTCAGGAAACACACATTCATAGATTTTAAGGTCCAAGGGGACCTTTACTGTTGAGTAGTCTGACTTGCTGTGGGGCAGCCTGGTTAAAACCTTCCACCTTCTCTTCTAGTGCCTAATTGAGTGATGAGGGACTAGTGATTGAATGGGAGCTTGTTGTTCAGAAAGGCATGTGTTTCTCATTTGAAGACCCTAGCTGATGGAAAGCTTAACATGTTGTTTAGTAAACCAGGCAAAGTTATCTGAGCTAGTGAATGCAGGTAGAGAAGAGAGCAAACAAAATGTTTACTGAGATCCAAGTTTTGTGCATGAAAACATCGGCAAGTGAGCTGGATGCCTCTCTGGACTAGCCTATGGGCTCTAAGATTGTGGAGTCCTGCTTAGGAACTTGTACCATGTAGTGCTTGAACTATGGGGCCAGGCTGAGCTCCCTGCTGAGGTGGTCTGTGTGTTTAAGATTCCTAGAATCAGTAGGCAAATAGATGTGTACTACAAATACAGCAGTACAGAGCAAATTTGTCTGGAGTCATTTGATTGCCAGTGCCATCCTAGCATTTCCAACAAAGTTTCCTTCTGCGTTTGATTAATATTTAAGCTACCACATGCAGTAAAATGCATAGTTTTGAATCTGCCAAAATGTAGGCATCAATGTATCTGGCAATATGAAGTTTGGCTTAAAAATAAAATCAAAAAAACTAATCCAGTAATGAGCAAAAATGAAATATTTCTTTAATCCAGTGTCTAAGTAGGTTGATCCTACTCCCACTGAGTGCAGTGGATATAATTAATTTTCCTTCTGTACAAGGACACTGGGGGAGGTGAGCAGGAATTGTTTTGATGGATAAGATATTGAGCTGTGAATCATATTGTTCTGGGCATCAGACGAGAGATGTTATCCCCACCCACAGGGTTTTAAAATATTTTAAGAACAAATCACAGCAGGTGATTGTAACAAACCAAATGAAGAATGACATGTTTCAGGACACCACCAGCATCAATGGCAACGAACAAAAGGGAGGAACAGTAAAAAGTTCTTATTCTATAGCCAACAAGAGAGGCTTGTAAACAAGCATCCTTCTACCAGGACTCTGATTGCAAAGAAATGACTCCTTGCTCGCTGACATGTGAGATTTGGGTTAAACCAAAATGTCCT
This sequence comes from Nestor notabilis, assembly GCF_000696875.1. NCBI lineage: Eukaryota > Metazoa > Chordata > Aves > Psittaciformes > Psittacidae > Nestor > Nestor notabilis. Next base: position 86,827 of record NW_009945016.1, on the reverse strand, counting down.
CCCCACTCTTACCCCTTCTCCCTCTCTCTCATCCCAAGTCTCTGCCAGCATTGCTGAGACAGTGGAGTAGTCTGAAGTGATTGAAATAGGAATCCTGGGCTATTGGTTTCAACAGGATAAGAGTATGAATTGTTCAGGACACGTTCCTACTGCATAGTAGGAGCTAGTGGGTTGCCTTTGGGACTTAACACATGCTAAAGTACTTGACTAAAAGTGTGTGGAGCTGAGAGGCTAAATGCTTTGCTGAACGAAGGCTTAGGCACATGTTTCATTTCTTACTTAACTTCCTGAAAAGGAGCCACTGGGCCAAGCTTTTAATTGCTTGGTTTGAATACATAATGGAGAGCTGCTTGGGTTCTTTCAAGAAAACTTCTTGAGACATTTTCTTTGATCTAAGCATAGAAATAGTATTTTGAAACTTTTTCTCTCTTCCTGGCTGTCTCAGAAGCTGCTTTGGAAGGGTTTGCAGCAGCCATTGCCACAGCCCTGAGGAAGAAACTCAGGTTGATAGTGAGGGTGTGAGCTGCTGAGGAAGGCTCTTTGCCTGAGAAAGGGCTCTGAACAACCTTTTGTCCATGGGACACTTGTAGTCACAGGTAATATCTTGGAATTATCAGTTTCCCAAACTACTGCAGAAGGATATATGTGCTTAGTCTGAACCAACCTGTCATGAGAGAGCCACTATACGTTCTTACTTGTTTCTACGCATCTAAAAGGTGAGGGAATAGCAACATTATGCTCTGAATAGCAGCAACGAGTGTTGTATGACTTACAGTAAAGCATCCCCAAACTAGAAGAATGAAAAATGACCAATTGTGTTTTGTAGCAGCAACTTTATTGGGTAGTTCTAAAAACATGGACTCAAATAGGAATTATGAACCTTGTCTCTTTAGAATAACCCTGTTATGTGTCAAAGGCAAAACATTGAAGCAGTCCAGAGGTTGTGAAGGTTTCTTATCAGGAAGAAAAAAGAGCTTGCACAAATTACCTCTGTTTCAATTTGCCCTTCAAACTGGGAGTGATTAATTTAAATAAACTGTAACTATTGTACTTAGGACTTGCACAATATAAGAACCAAGAGCACATGATTATATTCTGGCCCATGGTGATTCTGGAAAAGTTTCTTGACACTTTATGAATAAAAGAGAAAGGGGAAGACAAGCTCAGTGGCCATTTGGAGTCAAGGACAGAACTTTGGTTTCTGACAATCGGGCAGAGCTTCAAGTAAAATCTAATTTTCTGTCTAATAGGTAACTGCTAATACTGTTGTTCACTAATGGGATGGAGCTGACTCAAAATGTGCAGAGAAAATTTCCCCTTGGTTGAAATTTCACATTCCCACATTTAGGATGACTACTAATGTAACCCTGATTTAATGTTAGCAGGGAAGAAAGAGAAACTTCAAGATGGTTGGGACTTGCTGTGTGTCCTGCAGCACCTGTACTGGTCATGTTAGGGTTTCTACTGTTGTTTTTTTTTCTCTGCAAATTCTCTTACTGATGCTTTTCTGTCAGTCTGTTTATCTACTCATTTTTCTGTCTCTTCTAATAATAAGGAGAAGGGACAGAGGTCAGTTATGCGTGGTCAATAAAGATGAGGCACAATTTGGGGCAATGTCAGGAATTCAAAACTTGAGTACAAACCACAGTTCTTTCTCTCTGATCACTACTAATTCTATTTGCTGTTTCTGAAGGGCTTTTTAAGATTTGTCTTGGTGTGAAAAACTGAAAAACTCTGACATATGTAGTTCATATTTTCTTTGTTGTGATAAATTCAAGGAAAAGCTGTGTCTGGGTACATGACCAACATTGCTGAACCTGGTAAGAGGAGTTAACAGTGGTTCTCCTTCCTGCTTTGGAAAGGAAGCTGCAGAAAGACTAAACTTTCTCCTTCCAACTAACATGTCTGTGTTGTTAAGCATTCGGTGTGTAACAGGACCTTTCTCTTCTTGCAGGTGGTGGAAAAAGACGTGGACCCAGAAACAACTCTGCTAACCTATCTACGAAGAAAACGTATCCAGTGGCAGAAGAAACTGCAGAAGGCTTTAAATGCCTACAGCATTTCATAATTGTTTACTCTTCTGCTCATCACTTGAGTGCTAGGCAGAGCTTGTGCAGAGTAGAAGAGGGAGGCCTCTGCATGGTCTGGTTTCTTGTTGCCAAAGATTACAGCTGGTATTCCAAGCTTGAACAACAGCAGATTTTAAATAATATGCTTTAAATAAACTTTTAAATAATTTATTAATATTTTAAAGGGAACACTCTCAGAATTGCTGGGAATTAGAATATGATGGAAAGAAAAAAGACGATAAAATTAAAGGGCATTTAGGTTTGTTCCACACAAATAGTAAAGAATTTTCTGGCCAAAATATCACAGCCACTTGAGCTGCTTGCTTTATCACCCAATAATTGGGGTATTACTGGATAGTTAATATCCAATAACTTGATTATCCTGTGGCCTGTTTATCAGATGGCCCAAGGATGCAAACTCAGAGGCAGAAGTTCTCACCACATACTGTGGTCATGTAACAGGAGCGGATGCAAGCAGTCACGTTTCACTCCTGTTTGAAACTGGTCAACACGTGAGTCAGATTAGCTTCAGGAGCTGGGTAGCTATTACCGTGATGACTAGGTTGGCTATACTAGGTCTGGTTCAATAGGTAGTGTCTTCTGAGGTTTTGTCTGACCATCTGGGTGTGTACATATGCCAAACTGTTCACATCTGTGTTAGTTTATTCCTTAAAGAGAATCTTGCATCCTTATTTCACCATGCTGCCATGTCCTGTTTGTCTGGGATCTGAAAGAAGTACAAGGATATAAATCATACTCTTTTGGGGTTTCCAGCAGAACTATCAAAAACTGTTTGTCTGATTGCACATTGGGTGGAGAAAGTTCCAGAGGGAAAATAAGTGGCATGACTCTGTGCCTGTGTGTACTCCTTACTGCTAGACCCTTTATGTCTAAGCTTGTTAATATCTAATGCACATAGCTTTGTAAAGAGATAACCGGAGCTCTTCAACACCTTCTGATCTTCTACAGGAGCATTCTGTTAAACATGTGTTGTAGGTGTCTGGTTATGGTCAGACAAACACTTTGAGAAGCATTGAGGCAGATTAGCACTGTTGCCAAGAAGAACATTAGATGGCATAGGAAAGCTGTATTTCTGCTGAAGCAGGCACATTATTATATGTAAAGTAGACATAGTGCTTAGAGACATGATTTAGTGGTGGACTTGACAGTGTTAGGTTTATGGTTGGACTTGATGATCTTGAAGGTCTTTTCCAACCAAAATGATTCTGATTTCCATGATTGTATTAAAATAGTCAGTTCCAGAATCTTTGCAGTGAAGGCAAAGATGATTTGAGTTCCCTGAATTGTGATGACTGTTGCTTTTCCATAGGCCTAAGTTGGTTATATCAGCAGAGGCATACGTCCATTGCCAATGAAAACTGCTGTTCTTTTCCCACCAAAAACCTCTTGGCATCAGCCAATCCTCTTCACAATAAATAACAGCTTCTAATTATCTTCTAGTGAGTGAAGGAGCCAAAAGCAGGTGTGACTCGAGGAATTCTTTTCTGAAATCCCTTTGCAGAACACTTGATGGAATGCCTGATTTTAAAGTACAGGCATCCACTTTGCAGCATGTGGAGGAGTCTGCTTAGGCTGGCTCGTACACTTTGTGAGTTCCCAAGTGTCTCTGCAGTGGTTCTGTGCCTCTCTGCTAGTTCTGGCTCTCAGTGTTTCTGGGCTCTGACCTGAGTCAGGCTACTGGCTGGTATGCTTAGTTGGTTTTGTTCCTGGCAATGTGGAAGCCATCATAAATGAGGCCAAGAGAGAAGCTGGGATGGCCAGATCATGCCTCTTGAGATGCAGGTAGTTTGTGAGCAATTGAAGTGCAGCTCCTGTGTCAGTGCTTAACCGTGTGACTTGTAGAACTGTGTGACTGCTCTGCCTGGACACCTTCTAGGTGGTAGGAATCACCAGGTGGAGGAAGAAGTCAGCCACCACTGGTGAGAGGTGCTGAAGGAGATGTCACCATGTGTCCCAGGGATGTGGCTGCATGCCTGCACAGCTCCTGCTCGGCAATTGCTGACTGCTTTGTCTCCCTTATGTCAATTCCTTTTCCAAGTCTAAAGAAAAGAGGGAACTATTGAAGTTCAGACACTTTTTTGTTTATCCTAAGAGTCTATTGAAACATGAACTGTCTCCTTATATAGGGCTTTGGGTCTTGATCTCAGAGCTCACATGCCAGCATTTGAAACTTTGCTTATGTTGAATTAAATTATTAAGCATTAAAAATGAGTGTTTGGTTTCCAGCAAAAGCATGTTGCTAAGCCTTGATTGACACTTCTTTGAGCAGGCTTCTGCCAGCATTTTTGTTTTCCTTGATTCCTGTTCTCTCAGTGGGCCTATGTGGAACCAAACTAGGCTGTGGAGAAGGTGGATGTGGTGCTTGCACTGTAATGATATCCAAGTATGATCCCTTTCGGAAGAAAATCCTGTATCCTTTGCAATCTGAACTCTTCAACAGAGAAATGAAATGGAGACAGATCCAGATTCTTGACATTCCAGACGTGGTACTGTTTTTAACAAAAGTTATATAATGTATGTTTCTGCCAAAACATAATTTTTCACTTTCAGAACATAAACTCA
>NW_009945016.1:71810-82144 GCF_000696875.1 Nestor notabilis | reverse complement strand
TTCCCCTACAGCATTACAGAGTGCTGATAGGGAACTATTTCACTGTGCCCTGAAATATCTGCACTGACTCTAGCATGCAGGCCATCTGTCTTTTCCCAATTCAGAATACCTTTATGTTCCTTTCTTGCAATGTAATATAACTTTCGGCTGTGATGACCCAAATAATGATTACTGTGATAAAATCTTTATTGCTATTGTATTGCTGCAATAATCTGGTTTCTGTATGCCAGCAGTTATTCACTTTTTCTCTGCTTCTATTGCATCCTTCAAAATTACTCTTATTTCCTAAGACATAAACTTCCTCCTGTTCTCTGTTAAATTAACTGACAAGTGAAGTAATGGAACAAAAAGAGGAATGGAGAGAGAGGATGAGGCAGAGAAAAAGCAGGAAAATCTTGGATATATTTGGAATAATGCTTGGAGATCTTTAACTTCGAACCAGCTTTGTGGTTCTGATTAGTAACGTGGTCTTGAATAGGATATCTTTAGGGTCATTATTCTGCCTTGATAGAAATGAAATAAAGCAGCTAGTTCCTTTAAGAATTTTGGCATCATTATTGTATTTTACCTTCAACCTGGACTTTTTCATGATGTCTACCATCTAGAAACTGTTTCCTAGGTCAAGAACTCAATGCTTTTATGTAACTTTGTGAGTGGGACAGACCAGCTGTGTAACATCTTGGTATTTGTTGTCTGCCCCTGTAAATTACTTGGATTCTGTAAGGGTTAACATGCAAGAAGGATGCTTCAAGTTCTAATTTCTAGATCCAATCCTGGTGCATACTCAGTTTAAAGTTCAAGTGAAGTTGATGAGAACTTTGGCTGGTGTAGGATTTGTCATGTACAAATACCAGTATCAGACCTATTTAAGTTCTCCTATTGTGTCCACTGCTACAGTTTCTGAGTACCTTTCAGTCCTCTTGTCCACTTTTTCCTTCGTTGAGCAGCACTGTCAAATGAAAGGACCTTAATTTATTATTTTAGCCACCATACTGCCAATGCTTGTCTCTTCCCTGTCTGTGCCCTGCATCATGTAGCTGTAACTACTGTTGAAGGCATAGGAAACACAAAATCCAGGCTGCACCCAGCCCAGGTAAGCTATTAATACTGGTAACTTAAAACCCCTCTATTCATGTCTTCTTCTCATGTTAAGTAATTCTGTTCCAAGGTGTTGGTAGCTCTGTAATAGTGTTAAAGGTGGGAGTTTGGCTTTCCACATGAGTATTCTTTACTTGCAAGGATGACTAGGTGATGGAATCAAACTTCTGGGTCAGTGCTGCAGCTCTGTTATGCCTTAGCAAGTTAACTGGTGTTATCCTGGCTGAACTGATAATGCTTTTATTCTCAGGCTGTGTGGCTGTGTTTGGTCCACATCCTGGACCAAATCCCATGAACTGGGAAGACTGATGTTATGGTGAAAGCCTATACAATGACCTGGAGCCAGGAAGTCTGAGTTAGGTTTTGGCTCTCCTGTGGCCTTCTATGAATGACCTTGGTTTCTCATCCTGCATAGTTAGGAACCTTTGTTCAGCAGTGTTTCTAGAATCCCAAAATATTCTTGGTGGGGAGGAGTGACAGGAATGCGAAGCCTTGCTCTTACAGCAAGGTGTTATAATGCACTTCTTATGGAAGCCTTGGCTTTGTTGGAGATACTGCTCCTTTAGGAGGAATTATGATTCATCTCAGTTTGCACAGCAGGTAGGACTTGTGCCAATATCTAAGACAGTAAACAACAAAGTGAAAAATACGTTAGACATGCATGAATGGATGGCAGCTAGGCTGACCTTTGTTTGCTTGTCTTCTTTTCCTTATCTCCCCTGGAGATTCTAACAGCTAAGCTTTGAAAGTCAAACTCATGTCTATACAAGAAGCCCCAACTTTTCTAGCATGGTAAATCCGAAGAACTCCTGATCTCATTAGAGTTTTTAGTCACCTTCAGTTGAGAATTCAAAGCCTAGAAGCAAGATTTTTAGAGAGTTCTCTTTTTTGCAGTCTGCTTCACGCATTATTTGACCATCTCATCAGAGAATATCTGATGATAGTCTTAGCTCCTCTGGTGAGATTGTTGTTTTTTTAACAGGGATGTTACAGAAACAAGCACAACAGTGAACTCGCCTTGATATTATGAGCTGATGGTTGTTGTTATTTTTTCTCAGGAGAGAATAGCAAAAAGTCATGGGTCCCAATGTGGCTTTTGCACTCCAGGCATTGTTATGTCCATGTACACATTGCTTCGGAACAAACCTGAGCCCAAAATGGAGGACATAGAAGATGCTTTCCAAGGTAATACTCATAGCCCTGCAGAGCTGCAACCTGTTCTGCTTTCATTACATCTGCTTCACCAAGTGGGATGGAGGTGCACCTTTGTTTAATGCGTTTCATTAAGCATAGTCAATTGTCATGAGGTTAAGAAGTAGCTTTTCCACTAGGAGGCTGGCCAGGTGCTATGTGAACAAAAATACTGTGGAAAATCTCGCAGAAGCTCATTGTTTGTCCTGAAGCAGGGGAAAGTAGCCTCAGTCTTGGATTAGAACCCCACTAAGATTAACATGGAACAAAAGGAGGCCTATCCCTGGAGGATGGCTTATACATCTCCTTGTTTATTCGTTGCTGTCACAAAAGCCTGCAGAGGTGACAGAGAGCATCTGGGCCAGCCAACCTCATGTTGCAAAGGACAAAGACAGCAATATAGGTGATGGAGTGGGGCAGAATCCAGCTGTGTAAATCATCTGAGAGGCTGCTGTTATTGCTGAGGTTAGAGCTATTACCATGCTTCTGACAGTGACAGAGGAAATAAGATGCAGGAGAAAGCAACCTCTGTAATTCAGGAGACTGGGTAGTTGGTATGCTGATTAGACTCATACAGTTGAGGTAGATGAATACTGAATAAGGGAGATTGCATTTTTTCTGAATTAATTTCAATTTAGAATTTCAGCACAAAGGAATGGTAGGATTGTTGCAAGATTGCTAATGAAATTTTCCTCTTCTCAGTTTTTCCATTAACTTTACCCAGATTTGACAAACTTTTGTGAGAACAATAAAATCTTCTAAAAGAAGAGAAGTTTTCAGTTAAATGACACTGAATCTTTATCTTTTTGCTCTGGCAATGTAGGGAACTTGTGTCGGTGTACAGGATACAGACCCATTCTGGAAGGATACAGGACGTTTGCTAAAGTAAGTGGCTTCAGATAATGTTTAAAACAAATCCAGAAGACTGACTGTCTTTCTGTTACTGAAATACACCTTGAGATGAAATGGTGAGGAAAGAAAATATATATACATGCCACAACAACCCATCTCCAACTCTTGACCCCTTTGTATGTGCTTCATGCATGAATAATGCAGGAAGACCAACTCCTTTACTCACTCCACTTGCTGGAAGTGGAGCACCTGATGGTCCCTTTACAGATCACAGGTAATCAGACTGTAATTCTTCTCTGTACGTTCTCAGTATCTCTGCATAATTCAGCTTGCACATGATCCCTGATATGGAAAAAGTGTAAAGGTATGGTGCATGACTAGGGACACACTGTGGGGGTATCTAAGGAGAAAGTTGATTTCTTGTAAGATTAGCTGCAGAGCTGAAATAGCTCTGGAAAGAAGCTGAAGTCACCTCTCCATAGCTCTTGCCTAGAACTCGCCTGCTGGTTTGAGTGAGGTATGAAGCTTTGCTTTAAGTTTTCTCTATTCCCTTTGTTCCTGAAAGACTGCTGGAGTCTGTGAAAAGAAATAGATCATTAGGTACTTCAGTGATTCCTAGCCACTTATGGGGCTGCTCTGGTATTAAACATAAAAATAAAGAATTAAGAATGCTGCCCATTGGTTTCATTTTATTATCCAGAATTATGATCAACAATAAATACAAGCAGGAGTGAGATCCACTACAAATGGTTGATAAACGCAGTCGATATAGTCTACTTGGATTTCCAACAGGCTTTCAACAGTGTCTCACCAAAGGCTTTTAAAGACACTAAGCAACCATGGGGTAAGAGGAAAGATCTCGGTATGGATGAAAGATTGGTTAAAAGGCAGGAGATGGCAGGTAGGAGAAAATGGTGTATTTTTGCAATGGAAGGAGGTCACTCATGGAGTTCTGTGGAGACCTGTGGTGTGTGTAAGGCTATTCAAGATATCCCTAAATGCAGTAGAAAAGAGGCTAAGCAGTGATGTGAGAAAATAAGTTAACTGATGCTGGATTAGTCTGGGTAGTGAAGACAGAAACAGACTTTGGGGAATTTCAGAAGGACTTCATGAACCTGAGAGACTGGAGAATAGAACAGAATAAAAAATTCAGGGCAAATAAATGCAAAGCAATTTACAGGGAGAAAGGTGGTCTTCATTTCACATATAAAATAGATTGTAAGCAGACACAAGATCAACTTCCTGTTACCTTTCAGGAAGATGATCTTGGAGGTGTGTGGTAGACTTCCAGAAAGCATCACCTCAGTGCTCACTGGCAGTCAAAAGAACATTTCAACAGGTAGAGAACAAAACAGAAAACACTGTCATGCCTCTGTCTACATCATGGCTCTACGCAGTTCTGGTCCTCTCATCTCCAACAGTAAGATTCAGGGAAGTGGAATAAGGATTGCATCTGTGATAATCTGATTCCATACAGGGAAGCACTGAGAAGGCTGGGATGCTTCAGCCTGGAAAAAAGTATGTCAGGGAGGGGAAGGGGCTCTACATAGTCCATGTAGCGGTTTGTGGTGATGTCTGATAGAGATCTACAGAATTGTGACTGACAAGTGGAATATGGGTAGGCATCTGCTGTTTGCTACCTCTTCCAGTACAAGAGCAAAGTGTCAAGAAATGAAACTAGTAGGAGTCAGGTTGAAAACAAGCAAAGGCAGAGGGTCTGCCATGTTACCAGGTAACTGACCTGCAAAACTCACCAAAAGGTGTTGTGGGCACCAAAAACTTACATAGGCTCCAGGGGAGACTGAGCAGGTACTTGGATAGAGAGCTGTTGAGGGTTACTAAAGAGACAGAAACTGCGCTGGGCTAAGATAGTCCTCTGAGCTGAATGCAACTGGATGCTGGTGGAGTACTAGGCATTGTATTGTATATGCTTGTCCCTTTTATTCTTCTCTGAGTATCTTCTCACAGCTCCAGCTAGACCAGAGATACTGTCTGAATAATCAGAGTAGTTCTAAACTAGAACAAGAGGTCTGTCAATAGACTGGACGTGACCTAGCTAGCCATCACATTGCAGGGTACTGCCTTCCATTGACAAGGGAAACACCTACTTGCTTGGCAGCTTCCATCTTCCATTTCTGCTTTGGATATAATAAATGTGGGATCTCTCAAAAGTGAATCAAGTCCACTTCATTTCTTTGTAACCTGCATGTGTTTCTCAGAACAGTTTTTGTCCCCACAGGACTTGAATTGTTGTGGCAGACTAGCCAATGGCACTGGATGCTGTCGTAGTGAGAGGGAAAATAGCATGGTAAGCTGAGTTTTTAAAAGCCATAATTTGCAATATAATATTAGAGTTTTGATGTTTTAGTCACCTCTACTGTGGTGCAGATGTTCAGAGCCATCTGAGCTTGTTTGGACATCTGCTCTTGGAAAACACTGTGACCGAGTATGTCCACATTAGCATGACTAGCCACCATGACGCAGGTTTTACACTAGTGAGCTACATCCATTCCTTCTGAATCTGGAAGGTGCAACTCTTTTGGTAAATAGCATGGTGACAACTGTAAGCAATGTGTTACCAGCTTCTGGTATATTGAAGTGATCCATCTTTCTGTGATAACAGATCTAAAAATCAGTTAATTTCCCAGTAGGATCTTTCCCAAACTCTGCAGTCCAGAGATGAATGAAGTTATTTAATCACTGTTCCAATAAATTGTACAATTGGAACCTTTTGGGATATCTGAAGGAAAAAAGTTAATCGTATTTTATGTGCCAGTTGAGGTGCAAACAGTGAAGGGATGAAAACAAGGAATTAGGGCATAAGGTAGTGTAAGTATAAAATGAATTTAGGAAAGAGAGAATATAATGAAATTCTCTGCCATGAAATTCCAGTGAATTCCTGTGGATTCTTTGTTAGGAAGCATCCAGTTTTGTGTGGAATACTCCAGCAAGGACTGCTTGGAGTTATTTTGTCAAAATGTTACTGTAAAATTCTGTGATCCAGGGATTGATAAAAGGGGAGGAATATGTTGTGTAAAAGCTGGAATATTCTGACTTTGTGTAGAACAGCTGAAGTGTGCTTGTTTCTTCTTTAGAACGGGGGCTGCTGTGGAGGAAAGGCCAACGGTCCAGGCTGCTGCATGAATGGAAAAGAAGACAATGTGGTAAGGTGCCTTTCAACTACTAGTTTTTCCTCTGTTTCTGATGTTTTGAAATCTTACCTCTGGCTCATTCTGTGCCAAAACCCAATGCTTTTTATCTAGCTGTATTTATGCAAAGCAGTTTATATTTTATGCTTGTCTTACTTCAGAAAAGGTACCTTCGTAATTTAACATGCCACTGTGAAAGTGATGTCACTTCTGATTGGCAAAAGCCTGTTAGTGTGCTCAGGGCTCGGGTTCCGGTTTCTGACTAGACATGCATTGTGATCAGAAAAACATGAACATCTGAAATGCTGAATCAGGTGGTATATTTTTGCTGTGTTTTCCAACCTTTACTCCATGAAATAGTAATAGGGATTTGACTGGAAAGAGGAATGAGTTAGTGTTGTATGCATATATCTTCTCTGCCACCCAGCCATTTGCACTATCTCTGTCATAGAAAATGATGTCCTCCAGCCTGTTCAACTCTTCTGAGTTCCAGCCACTGGACCCTACACAGGAGCCAATCTTCCCACCAGAATTAATGGTAAGTTCACTCAAAAAGAAATAGTATGTGGTTCGTTGGTTTCATTATACTGCACAGGGTTTGTGTGTCTGCAGTGTCTCTGCCCCTAGGAAATGGCATGCAGAAGGTGGCTGCTGGTAGAAGATGGATGGGCATGAATACTTCCCTTTTCTGTAAAAGAGAAGGCTTTTAAGCCAGTGTAGCTTCAAGGTTATGCAGGCCAAGTGCATGCCCCAGCTGGCTGGCTTTCATCTCTGTTTCTCCCCATACATGACTGCTCTTGGGTTGCCTTCCTTTCTGGTCACTGCCCCATGGGTGGAACAGTTGCTGACATCTAGATTTCAATTCACTAGGTCAGACATTAACTTCTACATTAAATACAGCTGTATCTGAGCTAATGATCCTGTGCTCCCTTTATAGGGTAGGAAGAGAAGTAGGAGCTATGGGATGTAGCTGAATATATGTTTCATCTAGATGACTTTCCGAAGGCACCAACTTCTGCACTCAGTGTAGTAGGAGTATAAGTTGGCTAGCTCACACTGATATTAGAAGTTAGGTGAGATTAGTTTCTCTCCATGTTTTATTCCTGTCTCTTTGGGGGTAGTTTTCACCTAAGCAAATGTGTCCCAGCCAGGACTCTAGTCCAGCACATGGCATGTTTACAGCTTCCTTCACATTTAACGAACAACTGAAATGTTAGTTCTGCTGCTGCACCCAGCCTAAATGTGTCATGAGCTAAAGCATGAGCAGGTTCTCATACACCATAGCATAATATATATTTAGCATGAGATAGGTCCCATCTGCTTCTTCTCTAGATGTTCTTCTGCCTAAGGGTTGATCTGATGTTGCTGGGGGGCAGCTGTATGAGTCCGTTTTCTTCAATCTCTGAATGAAGGAATTGAGAAGGGAACCAGAATCTGATCCTACAGCTAGTAACTCAATTTCAGCAGTGCTAAAGACTCATGTTTGCAGTGAAATGAGAGTGGAAAACCCATGACCTCCAAGATGGCTGAAGTCATGGGCATCTGCCAGAACGTTGGTCAGATGGAGCTTGCTGGCAGAGGTCTTGCTAGGATGTGTCTGCAGAATGCAACTGGCAATATCAGGAAGGAAAAACTCTTGTCAGCATGAAAAAGACTCTTGTCACTGCTAGCAGAAGGATGGGGAATAGCTATCTGCCAACAACAGTGTGGATATTGCAGCTAACTATAAGTAACTTTACTAAGATGGAGCCTGGCCTGGCATAGGCATGGGCAGTATGTGAGCAGGGATTCTTGGCTTGAGCCAAGCTCTGTCTGAGTTCACTATATATAGGCTGAGTTCTATGTAAATTCACTTTTGCAGACTCAGAGTAACAAGCAGCAGAAACAGCTGTGTTTCAAAGGCGAGCGTGTGATGTGGATCCAGCCTACAACCCTCAAGGAACTGGTGGCTCTCAAATCCCAGTACCCTAATGCCAAGCTCGTTGTGGGGAACACTGAAGTGGGTAAGAGGAAGAGATGCTGCTCATTATGAGCATTTGGAACACTTTCCATGGAGTATTTTGTGAGAGCAGTGCAAATGTACACCTCCTTTATGCCATTGCTCTTAAATAGGTGATTAATCTTCAGGTTTTATGTAGGAATAAAATCTCTTCTCAGGTAGATTAATCTCACAGGGACTGTTTTTCCCTGTTCTTTGCTGTGTTGGGTGAAAAAAACATGGTTATCTAGACCTCCAAGCTTTTGTGCTAGTTTTGTGGAATTTTGAGAAGAGGTGAGTGACACAGCATAAAATTTGTTTATGCCTTCATAAACAAATGAATTCAGTTGTGAAACCTGCACCTTAAAGGGTTTGTCAGTCAGTAAACTCTCACGACTTGAAATCTTACTGTTTGTGTAACCCCCAAAATTTACTTCTGCAAACATAAGTGCTGAGGAGGGGAGTTCAGACATATTTAGTAATTGTTATCCTGAGCAGTTGTTCCAGGGGACAATCCCCAAACTTTGTGTAGTTCATTGCATTCATTGTTCTTTCCTGAAGGTCTATGTACAACAGTAGCCAGGTTCACAAGTATCAAACAGAGTATTTTAGGTTATTGTAAGCCTAGTAAAGAGTCTCTAAAACTTCCCTATGAGAATTCTGGTATTAGTAGAAAACAGCTTTTAGTTTGGTATCTCTGTGACCTTACATAATCTGTGTTACAGATGGTCAATGAACTGACTCTTTAATAAGCTTGCTGCCATTTCATTGGGAAACAGTTAGCTTAGGCTCTCTGTCATCTGTGTGAAGCTGAAGGAGTCTTACTTTTCCTTAAGGTATTGAGATGAGGTTAAAGAACATGTTGTATCCGGTGATAATAGCACCAGCATGGATCTCTGAAATGAATGCTGTCCAGCACACTGAAACAGGTGAGCAATAAAGAGGCAGAATGCCTGTGAAGTGAGTAGGGACTCCATGGAATAATAAAAAGGATATGAAGGAAAATCCCCAGATTAAAAACTGCTTTCTGTATGCATTAATTCCTCTCCCATGCAGGAAATCAAGTGAGTGCTATGTAAAATTAATTTGAGAATCAGAGGGCTGTCACTAGAAGGTATATTAGACACTTTATCTATTTGATGCATGATGGTTTAGGTATATTAACTGGGTTAATAATGGGTTTCAGTGGGCAATCTTTTTAACTAGAAAATTAGTAGCTGAGGGAAAGATGCTGGATTTGACCATCTGAGGAAATAAGTGAAGTATTGCATTTATCATTGTGGTGGGAGCAGGTCAACCTTACAAATACTAAGAAGTAATTAGGACAATGTAGTGCATGCGGTCCAATGATTGGTAGAATCTTCAAGGTGTGGAAACTGGAGAGAATTTGGAGTTTACTTCTCAAAGGACAAACTAATGCCTATAGGAGGGCAGTATCATTCATAATGCACTGAGACAAAAGGGTGGTGGGTTACTGTCATGTGAGAGGCAGTACCACCATGAGCTGTGATTTAAAGGTGAATTTTGTTCTGAGGGTGTGATGTTTACATGTTATAATAGTCCGTTGTGGTTGAACGTGTTCTCTAAGCCCTGATGTCTGATTAAACTCGGTGACATCTAAACTTCACATCACTGGGAGGTTATAACCATCCTCTTGTACTTTGATGTCTGGGAGAACAACAATTCTTTTCATTTGTTTACAGGGGTCACCTTCGGTGCTGCCTGTACCCTGAGCTCAGTAGAGGAGGTGCTGAGAAAAGCAGTGGCAGAGCTTCCTCCTTACAAAACAGAGGTCTTCCAGGCTGTCCTTGAACAGCTGAGGTGGTTTGCAGGGCCACAGATCAGGAATGTTGCTGTAAGTGACTCAGGAGCATCAGGGACAAGAACTAAAAGCTCAATCTGAGGAGCTGGTCTGCATCATCCAGTCTTGGTGTGCCTTGTGCTTCTCACATGAGAACATTTGCAAACTTAGTTAAAGAAGGTAGTATGCATAAACCAACCCCAGGAACTGATAGCGACATGGGTCTTGGTGCCTGTGTTCACAGGTTTAGCAAGCAAGGGAAAGA
>NW_009945016.1:45953-71777 GCF_000696875.1 Nestor notabilis | reverse complement strand
GAAAGAGAAACATGGCAGTTGTCCAGTTCTGTTATCAAAGTAAGTGGAGAAACTGTACTGAGATTTGACTAATTTAACAAGTATGTATTTAGATTGCTGAACAAACCTCAAAGCAGCAGGTGTGTAGATTTTTGCCAGCACAACTATGGTAGTCAGAGTGTTAATGCATCAGATGTGGCAAATTTTCCTTTAGCTTTAAATGGAAAGAGGAGGTGGGTTTGGTGTGTTCCAACTCCAGATACTGAAACAAAAAAGATAGGAAGCAAGCAGATGAACCAACCTACCACACATGAAATTTTGATCCACAAGATACTGTGCCATTTGTATAGCAGCCAAAAAACTTGGGTGCCTTAATATTACTGAAAAGATGCTCCATACTTTTGTGGATCTTCCCTTAATTGCAGCTATAGTGGTTGAATTTTGGTATTGTTGGGTATATGTGTTTTGAGCATATAGTAGTTGTGATGTGTTACCCAAAGACTGTTCCTAAAACTGTTAGTATTTACTGGGACAGCAATTGATTTCATGGCTTTTATGTTTTCCCACTTCATTAAAAGCCTGAAATTGCTGAGTGAACAGAAAAAATTCATCAAAGGAGAGCTAACCTGTAGTGCACTGTGTATGGAGCAATGCAGGATTACAAGATGCTGTGGCTCTATCTTCAGGTTTTTTAACACCTATCTGATGAATATATTGTAATTCTAGGCTCTTGGTGGGAATATAATGACAGCAAGCCCAATTTCTGACTTAAACCCTGTGTTAATGGCAAGTGGAAGCAAATTGACTCTGGTATCAAATGGTGAGTTAGTTACACTTCCTTGTGGCACTGAAGTGAGTGGGATACTCAACAGTCCTCTGCCATGGATTGTTATGTCAGGTCAGAACTTGAAAGTGGAAGTTAACATTGCATTTGATCCTTGTGGATTTTGCAGATAAAGATTGAAACTCTTTGGGGGGGTGTGTGTGTGTGTGGTTTGGTGTTTTTTTTTTTTTGTTTTGTTTTGTTTTGTTTGCTTTTTGTTTTGTTTTGTTTTTTGGGTTTTTTTATGTAGAAAGCCAAATGTCTTAATTTGTATTTGCTCTTAAGAAGAACTGTTTTGGAATAGGATCCCTGAAGTGGATTGTCTGATCAGTGACTTGTACTGGCTTGTATGCAGGCTAAAGAAAGGGTAAAGAGGGTTGTACACTGGGTTGTTGGGAACTGGTTCAGCTGGAGGCTCAGTTTTAATTAGATAAAGGAGGACAGAGATCTCTTCGATCTGTTCCTGTGCAAATAAAACTTTGTATGTAGGCACAAGCTACCATAGGGCCTTAAGGACCAAAGCAAATCTGAGAAAATCCTTCCTGATTTAGTGAGAGGGTGGAAAAATAAAAACTGATATTATGTCAAGAGTGATTTGTGTAGGTTGAAGGCTCTTTCACACATACTATTTCAGAGCTTCATCTGTGTTATTAATCCATCTGCCATTGATCTCTTCTTGCTCTACAGAGGGCAAAAGGACTATCACAATGGATGAGAAGTTTTTCACTGGATACAGAAAGACAATAGTTAAGCCTGAAGAAATCCTTCTCTCTGTTGAAATACCCTACAGCAAGAAGGTAAGCTTGTAAGAAAAGACTTCAATGACCATGGAGCTGAAATGCTGTTATTTGAGTGTTATTTTCAATATTAGGCACTTTTTCACTTTGAGACTGAACTCCAAATGCTTATGTGTAGTCCCAGGTGAACCAGGAAGCAAGTAAGTTATTTGGTGAAAATCTAGCAACATGCTCTGTTTGACAAGCCAGGGGAGCTGGCCTTTGTCATAAAGTATGGTAACCCCAAGAAGTTTTCTAGTGCAAGAAATATGAATTTCACTTTATTGTCTGAAGTTTTTTGAGTGCATTTATTTATAATGAAAGGTGACAAAGTGATGTTCTCAGAGGTATAAGGTCTGCTTGCAAAATATACAGCAAAGATGCTAGCAGTTCCTGAAATGAAGGCTCTGGAGGTTCCTGCTTCATTTCTGTGAACTGAAATGGGACAAAGTGTGTATGGGTAAGAGGGAAGTTCAGTTTCTGCATCCTTGCCTTGCAAGACTAAAACCAGAAGGGTTGATTATTAAAGCATTTTGGCAATGTGGATTTGCAACTTCAATGAGCCTGCAAAACTTCCTTCAACTAGAACAATGAACACTTCTGTAGCAACATGAACCATAACTGATTCAAGAGTGTTTGAGAGCTAAACCTCTCTTTTCTTCCCTTCAGGACTCAGAACATCAGACTGTAATTTTATGGCTGTGAAGGTATTTACCTTTTTAGGGCTTGAGGCTACAAGTTATAAGGTACAACAATTCACAGTGTAGTGGCTCCTCCGTTCATATGACAGTCATGTGGCAATTTCACAAGACAAACTTTTACCAGGAGGGCAATGGCTTCAACCCCATGTTATGTGCAGCTCATTGATCTGAAAAATTAAAACAACTTTTGAACTCTCTGCTTCACGGTTCCTTGGCTGATCTTCGCTCATGAACATGAAATCGGGGAGACTAAAGTTCTTCAGGGGACATCTGAAGGTGCTGGCATGTGGCAGGCAAAGTCTTCTGGAACTGTGGTTTCCACACAACTGGAAACAGGGCTGTGTCAGCACACAGATCAATTTGTTTATGTTTGTCTAAAACTGATGTTACCCCTTGCATTGATGTGACCTGTCACACCAAGGCTAAGAGTGGCCAACCCCTGGAAATAATCGGACTAAAGAAGCTTAGCAGTTTACACATTCAGTGTCACTGCAGGAGGACTGAGCTCAGGGTAGGCTTTGTCACAGAGAGGCTGTTAAAGGAGAGGAGGTGTCACCTTTTTCTTCTGCTGGTTTGTGTGCCAGGTACCTAAGATATTCAGGGAATAAAGATTTTTGAGTCCATACTCCTAAGGGGATTGCAGCTGAGCAAAGCTAGTACTTAGAAAAGGGAATGGTTCACTGGATTCAAAATCAAATATAAACAGATGCCAGAAAACTGCTTAGCTTTTTGAATGTAACAAGGCATTCCTAGAACAGGACATATCCTTTATTTAACAACCCTTTCTCTTCTGGACTAGAAAAGCATTCCTGTGTTCCAGATAATTTTCACATACGTTATGTACCCCTTGTGTTACTACTCAGTGACCATCAATTTTTCATGTTCTTTCCCTTGCATACATCTTTCTTTATCACGTTTGTCGCTGTTAATTAATTTTTATAATAGTATTCTGTGTCACACAGAAATTTACTGGTTTTCAAATAGAAAAAGCCTGACAACACAATGCCTGGATATTTCTATCCTTGTAAATAAACTACTGTTTGCTCAGTAATGCCACTATAAGCTCACAGTATCACAATTTTTGCTGAAGAGACAGAAAGCAGTCACGAAGTCTTACTTCATCCTTTAAATTTGTATCCTCCAGCCTTTATCCATTATCGATCTCTATATTCCAGGGTGCTGGTCTGAAAAAATTGACATGGAAACAATGTTTTTCTAATTGTGAATATTGCCTCTGAATCTTTTGGAGCCTGTGGATTTCTTAATGTGCTCCTACCTCGTGTAGCATCTTTTCTAAAAAGGGAGAGGGGAAACTAATCTAGGTTCCTTATATGTAGCCCTTAAGAATAAGGGTTGCCTGGTATTCCTTTGAGAATAACTGACACCTAGAAACTTTCAGTGCAATAGTTTAAAGGGGACATGCTCTGTTGTTTTGCCAAGAGGTAGAGCAGACATAGACAGCTTGATGTGATGGTTCCCTTATCTATACTCCTAGTGAAGAAAAATAGCAAGTGCCTTTTCTCCCACAGGACTCTGTACCAGGAAAACTAAGGTGTCTGGTGAGGAGTGAAGGCAAATATTGCCCTCTTGTGCAATCATTTTATTGGGAATCTTCTCTGAAGTGTGCAGTAAGAGAAGAGGCTGCTTTTTCTCCTCTTTGAAAGCTATTTGGTTTAACATTCAGAGTGGCAGAATGTCCTCACTTGGAAGGATGCTAGTGATGCTCCTCTGCTATTATCTGCTGGCTGCCCACTAATTACTTGAATTCAGGAAATGAAACACACCCTCCAGTTACATCTCCAGTAGCAAGTTCTTGATGCACAGAAGGGACTTCTTGTGAAACTGTTCTTGTTGCCAACAGAGGAGTTGTTCTTTACAGTAATAGAAGAACTGCTGTCCACTTCTGATGAGAAATAATTAATGGAACAGACTGCTGTGCTGAGCAGTCAATTGGCTAAGCTGCTACAGAAGAAACTTGGCAGAAAACTCTCCAGAAGGGCCATGTAAAGACATCGGATCTGATTCCTTTCTTAGTCTGCAGGATACCTCAACAGAAATTTGTCATAATCTGTAGGACAAGCAAGGGGAAAAACTGTCTGTACTGTGACTCCAGGGTGACATCATCACTCGGTGTATACTGGCACAGTGTTAATCTATTTACTACCACACTTCATAGGAGAACTGCTGAGTTTTGTGAGTTGCTGGTCTGCTTAAAAGAATTTTCTCAGTCTATGGAGACCAGCAGAGGATTCAGGGTAGTTACAAAGAACTGTATTTGCAGTAGCAGGTTGAAAATGTCTTTTATTAATTAGTCGGGTTTATACTAGAACTGAGACATTTGTGATTGATTTCAGTTCTTGCAGAGTTCAAAGACTTCCAAAGGGAAGGGATTTAGGATACGTGTTATACTGATTAGGCTTCCAGCTTAGCAGCTTGGGAGAAAAAAAAAGTTGCTGAAGATCTGTAAGCTTGTTTATGTACAAATATGTGTCCTGGTTCTTCCTCTCGAGACACGTACAAGCAGATCTCAGTCAGAGCTCATTTCCCACACAGTCCTAGGCTGGCTAACAAGCACTGATCTAATACGTTAGAATTAATTGTTGAATCATGTGAAAAAATACAGCACTGCATGAACAAAATGTCCTGCTTGGCCCTGCAAGATGAAACAATCAGATACAATTCCCTTGAATAACTTATCAATGTAGAGATAGGTTAATGGCTTGTCCATATTTATGCTCCAAAGCATGCCAAGGTAGAGAATAAAGAAATATTTTCCTGTCTCCTAGGGTGAATACTTCTCAGCTTTCAAGCAGGCTTCCCGTCGGGAGGATGACATTGCTATTGTGACCTGTGGGATGAGAGTCCAGTTCCAAGATGGCACTAGCCGAGTGGAGGAGATAAAACTAAGCTATGGAGGAATGGCTCCAACAACTGTCCTGGCACTAAAAACATGCCAGGAGCTTACTGGCAGGTAGGAATTTTTCTGTGATAGGCTGTCTAATGGAACAGTGCTGATTTTTACAGGAGCAGTTCAAATACCCTAAATCCTCTCTGATAGTACACACAAGGGGAAAGGGGAAGAAGTGTAGCTACACTTCTGCAGCAGTCTGTGTTTTGCATGGTGCCTTGCTTCCTCCAATACTCCTTACCCTCAGAGTTCCATGTCAGTGTCTCATTCAGAGAGCCACCTGCATGCTAAATTCACTCATCTGTTGAAATGGGCAGAAGCTAGGTGTGGGCATGACCTACAAAACTGATTTTCTTTCAAACTGGTCTGAGAAATCTGCACTCTTTAATAGCTTTGCCACGTCTGTAGAAAAGATGATGTGAGCCCAAGATGAGAGCAAGGCTTATGCATATACTATAACCAGAGATGAAACAGATGTTGCTTGAGAGCTTGCGGGGCTGCCATGTCAGTAGAGTTAGTCTGCCCTGATGATATTTAGGGCTGAGAAAGGGCTCCGTGTCACCTTTGTTCCCTTGCAGAGACTGGAATGAGAAGCTGCTGCAGGATGCCTGCCGCTTACTGGCGAGTGAGATGGATCTGTCTCCTTCTGCACCTGGGGGGATGGTGGATTTCCGACGCACGCTCACTCTCAGTTTCTTCTTCAAGTTCTACCTGACAGTACTTCAGAAACTGAGCAAGGACCACAATGGCCCTGTGAGTGCTGCTTGGGAAGATTTGGGGAAGGAGGACCTGTACATGTTGTCATGGTTGGGAAGGCATGGGAAGGGTTCAAATTCAAGCACAGTGTGCCTGATCACGAGCTCCATGTTGCAATACTTGCTAGAGCTACTCCTTACCTGCATGACAGTGACAAGTGTATCTTCCCACTTGCTTCCTTGTGGCATCCCCACCTTGCCGTGAAAGGATGCTGTTCTTGTTACATTACAACTGCTGTGAGTCTGTTGCTATTCTTTGCACACATCCTGAGCCGTGTTTGCCTTTCACTCAGTAAAAGATGAATTATCTTCACTGGAAGGTGGAAAATGGAGAATATCCTGGGCTACTGGGGAACGTGAGAAAGGCACTGACAGAGAAGATGATTGTTTTTTAATGTCTCTGGCAGAACAAACTGTGTGAGCCTGTCCCCTCGAACTACATCAGTGCTACAGAGCTGTTTCACAAAGATCCCATTGCAAATGCCCAGCTCTTCCAAGTAAGTAGCAGTACCTGCATGATGTAGACCTGAGTTTTTCCTGTAGCTCAAACTACGTTTCTTATCTTGTTGTCTCCCTGAGTATGGGCAGTATGTGAACTTACATAATGCCATTCCTGACACTTGTGTTGGGGTCTCAGGCTCTTCTTTGCTTTAGAATACAATGTTCTTTCTTCTCATTGCCTGAGACTGTTCTTGACATGTACAGCTTCATAAAAATTCTGTGGGTAGCACTGTCCTCCTGCTGCCAGCTCCGTATCCAGACTGAAATTTCCCTTCTGCTTTCCCCAGTTACAGCCTGCTTTTCTTTGCATCTCTCAGGCTTCAGATACAGGATATAATTTCTTATTTCTCCACTAATGACTGCTACTCTTCAGCTTTGAGAGCAGAAGCTAGCTTCCAAACTTGAACCTTTTGTGCAAGCTGTGACATCAAACCTTTCTCTTTCATGGTAGTTTCCAAAACCAAATCCCTTTCACTTCATTCTCTACAACCCCCTCTGTGTAGCCACTTGGTCTTGTTTACCTTCCTTTCCCCCAGCAGCAAGCCCTCATCCCATTCCCCATATCTCTGGAATGTCTCATGGTGCTTTTTGCTCTCCCTTCAATACTTCTGTCTGTGCAATCTAAGCAGTAGTAGTCAGCCATGTGTTTTACTCCAGGAAGTGCCCAGGGGACAGGCAGTCGAAGATATGGTGGGCAGGCCTTTGATGCACGTTTCAGCAGCCAAACAAGCATGTGGAGAAGCTGTTTACTGCGATGACATCCCTCACTATGAGAAAGAGCTGTATCTAACGCTGGTGACCAGCACCAAAGCCCACGCTAAGATCCTGTAAGTGTTGCTTCTGACTATCAGATGTCGGAAGCATCCAGTGCCTGGTGGTTTAGAAACACTGACCTGTCAAGTTGTGGGTGAAGGGAACGTTTTTGCAGCAGAGGGAACTCCAGTTCATTGCACACTGCTATGTGGACGTGAGCTGTATGTGTTACAGCTGCCTTGCAAGTCCTAGTCAGTGAGAATATGAGGGAATTAACACCAAGCTCAGATCTTTGCTAAAGCACAAAGCCCTCACCACTAGGCAACCTTGCATGTTGCATCTCTTGTACTCAAGCATGAAGGATTAAATAGGAGCAGGGTAGGAGAGCACCACAGTGAGTCATTTTATCACTAACCAGAACATGCAGCTTGAACATGCTTTTTCCTATCTGCCTAAAAATTTAGGTTGTAACATGCAAATCTGCCACAGCACTCCTGCTGGTGAGTCTTCTGGTTTTTGCCTTGCACGGTGCTTGCTTGTACTGGCTATGATCAAGCTCTCTGCATAACAGCCCTATGTGCGTTTCAATTATTAGATGTAGATATGTAAGCAAGGTGGACAGGTCAGTGTTTGGAAGTGTAGATGACTTTGAAAACATCTTGTCCATGCAGGGCATGACTTATGCATAATTTGTAGCAATAGTGACTAACCAACCCTAAACCATCTACGCTGGCAGGTAATGCCATCTGCATTCTTGTATGAGTTGTAATGCTGTTATATTGTGGGACTTGCTGCCCCCCACAATCCGTAATTAAGGTATGTCTGCCCTCAACTGCTTTGATGTGGGACACTCCATGTTGTATTGCTTCATGTCATCCTCAATAGCCTTGTGATGTTGCTAATTCCTTAAGCAATACTTCCTGCCTATTTAGGCTTCCTGTCCAGAGGTTTCCCACAGTGGTCTAACATGGGACGGACAGCATGATGGTCATGGATGCACAGATGTAGTAGTCAGCTCTTAGATTATGAAAGAAATTGCTCAGTCATCATAGTTACATCTTGGGTGTTGCAATGCAGTCATTGATGAGTGCTGCAAATGCATAAGCATTGTTATTACTACCAGTGCAGATGGGGCAATAGGGAAAGCATCGCATATATGCCTGTGACCACAACGTGCACTATTTTCTACCACACATTCTCTTGCATTTCCATTGCACATTGATATTTCAAGCTGTGAGGCTGTGTGGTTCTCTAGAGGAAGAAGGAGCATATTCTATCAGGTGACAGAATTATCTCAGCCTATGGTTTTGAGGGTCAAAATACTGGTCTGTAAACTTCTACTTCACCTGACTTACATTTTGACCACTGAATGTAAATTTGAAATCATCTGCCTCTGTATTTCTAACTGAGGGAAACTGTCAGGGGATTGTTTCTAAGGCATTACTGCAGAAGCACGGGAAAGTGAACTTTCCAAAGAAACATAGCACTGTCTTCAGTTCCTGTGTCAGACTTCATGTGGGAAAGTTCATTCACACATTTAATGTCTCCTTAGAAAAGTCTGTAGTTCGCTGAGATGTATAAACAGCTACTTCCAGGCACAGGTTTTTTGGGAGTTTCAGGAATCTAAACAAGCATGCAGAACAAATGGCAGCAATTTACAGAAGACAGTAAATCATTCAGTTAACAGCAAAAAAGCCACAGCTTTTCTATTTGCAATAGGTTCCTTGTAAAGCAAGCCAATTACATAGCCAGTGTGCAAAATACTGCACAAGGAGCTTGATAGTCTTTTGTAATAGATTTTTTTATGTGCTCCATATAAAAATTAAATGATATTGCACTTTTCTAGTTACTTTCTATCCTGCTTGTCATTTAGTTTTAAATCTGTATATGATTGAAGCAGACAAGCATTTTGGTTGCCTACCTCTCTTGCTGATTACCGAAGAAAGCCTTTGATGATGTTTTTTGCTTTTGGAGCATCATTTCTTTTGCATCCTTTTAAATGCCCATTAGCTTCCTTTTGATTGATACTCAATAACTTCTTCCTGACTTACAGGCACATTTTTATCTAGAAGTGAACCCATGGTAGATGGTTTTATTGTCTGCAGTAAAAATTAATGTTTATGAAACAGACAGGGAGGAATCTTGTCTTCACAGAATCATGGCAGCTAAGACGACAGCGGAGATATACCATCGCTAACACCAGTCTGTCTTTGGCAAAGGGTGTCAAGGGATCTGTAGTACATGTGGTGACTGGATCAAATTCAAATAGGTCTTAGGGAAAAAGATGTATGATACAGTATTGTCCAACGCAGCAGACTGATGATAAGGCTCAGTTGGGATTCAAATTATCATATAGATTGCAAATTATTTTAGTCTAATGCATTGTCCTTTCTACCTTGGTTCATACGATATTCATGTGATGAATTTCTTCTCTCTTGCATAGCCAGGGTATCAAGCCTGAAAATGTATTGGTATTTCATGAGTGCTGACAAAAAGGAAAAATGAGAAATAATAACACTGCCTCTCCTCCTTTCTTTCTTCAGTTCCATAGATGCATCTGAAGCCCAGAGTGTTCCTGGGTTTGTGTGTTTTGTTTCCGCCAAAGATGTTCCTGGCAGTAACATCACTGGCATTGCTAATGATGAGACTGTCTTTGCTGAGGATGTGGTATGTGGTTAAAAATAACCTTTTTCAATCACTGCTCAGATGATAAGGTTTCTTATATTGTCCAGTGAAGTCCTCTACTTTATACAGAGATAAATCCAAGCTGTACTGGATCAGTAGAAATCTTGGTGCCGAGTTC
Source organism: Nestor notabilis (assembly GCF_000696875.1). Lineage (NCBI taxonomy): Eukaryota > Metazoa > Chordata > Aves > Psittaciformes > Psittacidae > Nestor > Nestor notabilis. Next base: position 61,778 of record NW_009945016.1, on the reverse strand, counting down.
AATAAGGCCTTATTCCCTTTGCCCCATGCCCCTCTTCTCTGTGTTATCATAGAATCACAGAAAGGTTTGGATTGGAAAGGACCTTAAAGATCATAGAGTTCCAACCCCCCTGAACAGTGCCAGGGATGGGGCAGCCACAGGTTCTCTGGGCAACCTGTGCCAGGGCCTCACCACTCTCATAGTGGAGAACCTCTTCCTAATGTCTTATCTAAACCTCCCCTCTGTCAGTTTAAAGCCATTCTCCCTTGTCCTATCACTGTGTGACTCCAGATTTCCTGTAGGCCCCGTTTAGGTACTGGAAGACTGCTATGTCTCCCTGGAGCCTTCTCTTATCTGTCCTATTGTCCTCTGGGCTGCAGGCCACTGGGACAGGCTCACTCACTCAGCCACCGTCCAAAGTTGTTTGAGATCACTTTCCGTTGGCTGGTTTTAAATAAACTGGACTGAACAAAGAGCTGCAAAAACTGCATAAAAGGAATAGATGGAGATAATTATCATGAGCCTCTTGGTTACTGCATATAGACACCAAATGATGGTGCGTCCTAATCTTGCCTGTAGGTCACTTGTGTTGGTCATATCATCGGTGCGGTTCTTGCAGACACACAAGAACATTCCAGAAGAGCAGCTAAAGCTGTGAAGATTAAGTATGAAGAGCTCAAACCTATTGTCACAATTCAGGTAAGATGGCTCAGATCTGATTTCTGCAGTTAGTTAGCTTGAGACCCCCTCATGTCTAGTTAACTTCTATTCTCACTCCTGGTAATTAAGCCACATATTTTGTTAGTCTTTGTGGGTACAGCAGAATATGGATAGAAGGAATAATTTGTATATTTAAATATAAAGAGGACATACCTTTGATGTGGTACTGGATTACATTAATTTGTTCTGTGTTATTTGAATCTAAGCCAAATAAGATATATTGTGCTCAGCACAGATTTGTTTAAATTAACAAGGCTCCTGTCAGTTACATTCTCCCCCAATGTGCTTGCTTTCAGTATTCTCTAGCCTGACCCTGCTGGCTCCATTGATGTTCATTCATTCTTCATTCCCTGGTTTATAACACTCAATAATAGGGTATGAGGATGTTTCTCCTAGCTCTGTCACTGCACTGCTTCTCTGAGATTTCTACAGACCACTTGTCTGCTTCCTAAGCTGCTGAAATTGGTTTTCAGGAGTTCACTCACCACTGTGAACATTTCCACTGACTGTATGGACACAACCCTGAGGTGGCTTTTATCAAAGCTGAAGAAATTAGTGTCAACAATTTATGATCATTTTATGCCTTATTTTTTAACTAGAAGGCTTGTTGACAAGATTTCCTTATGTGGCAGTAAAAGCAGATGATATCTAAAACAGCATTGACATCTAGAAATGAGGAAGAAATGTATGAAGCCATTCTTATTGGGGAGAAATTAGAACCATGGGATTCTAATTGGTATTTTTAGTGGTTACCATTTCATACCTTGTATTTTGTAATGTGAATTGTATTCATGCAAATACAAAGAGTCTGTTCATTGTCTAGTGCAGACGTTGGTACTGTCATCTGTGGACAGAGGTTTTGGTTTGTATGATTTATGGGTTCACAGACAATGTGTGAGAACTTTTCTGAGGCTTTTAGCTGTTTATTCAACCAGGGAAGGCGGAGTAGAGCCAAAACTGTGCTGAGTTTTTGTTGTCGTTTGATCATTCTGAGGAATTTTGTTTTTCAATCACGGAAAGCTTCAGTATTGGCAAAGGTGAAATGTGTTTATAAGACTTCCCCAAGGAAGATTATTGTATATTAGCTCAGAAGTGAACTATTTTTGCAGAAGTTCTCATCCTGTCTGAGAGGTTTTGGCTTTCTCCCTTTTGTTTCCTTTTCCTTTTTCCCCTATTCTTGTCCACAGACTGTATTTAAGTTGTAAGTCATAGCTCTGGTGGCTACAGACCTTGAGGGTTCTTGGGTCTGTAATGTAAAATGGGGTCACAAGGAGCAATCTAAGACTTTCCAATTCTGGTGTTTATTGTGAAATTGCTGGATTGCCCAAAATGATTATGTACTGCTTTAAGTCTCTTGACTATCACCATAGTTAGTATCTGATGAGTTATTGTGCTTTTTATCTTGGATATTTATTCTTCAGTCAGAGGAAGTTTTGTTTTCACTCAGCTTCCACAAAAATTTCATTGTGTCATTATGTTTCCTAGGAAGCTATTGAGAAACAATCCTTTCTTAAGGCTATAAAGAGGATTAAAAAGGGAGATGTGAAGAAAGGATTTGAAGAATCTGATCACATTTTGGAAGGTGAGAATAAGCATTAAGGCTTCTTTTAAAATAGGGTAATTTTTGACAAAAGAGGTGAAGAATCATCCTCCTTTTTATGCGTTTGATACTGAACTCATGCAAGTAAGGCTTGCAAGGCTAGACTGATTTTGTATTAAGTTTCAAATAACTGTTTGTGTACAAATAGCTTGTGAAAGACTTAGTTTCAATTTCAAACGAACTTCAATGCTTCCAGCTGTGCCCCTGTAAACACTCTCTTCCAATGTAAAGACACATCTTCAGCAAATATTCTACAAAGTGAGTTTTTTTCCTCTCTGAAACTTACTCATGTAGGAGCTTTTCCCTTGTTGAGGCATAGTCTGATCTGAATCTTATAGACGGTCAATTTCCTTTAATCTGGTACCACTCTATCTCATGAAAATGAGATGTACATGTGTCTGAAAACCTAATCCACTAACGCTGGTGGCTGTAGGAATCATGAAGAACTTGCCACTGCCCTGTAATGCTTTCTTAACATTGATATTTGGTTTGTCTTTGAGGGTGGGGGTTTTTTTGTTGTGCTTCATGGTTTCATTCCATTGGAGTCTGCCAAGCAGGTTGTAGAGACATGGGTAAATGTAGCCATTATCAACAACTGGCTCTATGAGTTAGGAGAGGAGAGTGCCAGAGCTGTGATCTGGGACTACTCTGTCAGACTCCTGCCGTTGCTTGGTGTATATATCACTGATCAATAGCTCCTAAGAGGAAGCCCTTAGGAGAGCTATGTGTTTTTCAATAAGAGGGTGATGTACTCCTCTTACAGATCCAAGAGGGAAGTTAAATCAGTTACAGACACAAAGCCTGGTGTGAAGGGAGTATTCTTGAAGATCATGGAGAAGCATCCCACCTTACCTTCCCATGGGGGAAAAGGGGAGTTGTTTAACTGAAACACTCATTTCCAGCTCTATCACTTGTTGTATTTTGGTATGCATTGCTGAGACCTTCCTCTGCAGTCAACAATTGGTGCTGGCATTTGAAAAGTGTCATAAGCTATTGTTAACTGTTTCTTATAGTCTACTATACCATACAAAATGAAAATGCTGTGCCAGGCAAGGCAGAAATTGTTCTGAGCTAGAAGAATAGGTTATTTAAAAGGCTGCAACATTGTGTGAATGCCAGGCCAACCCCCTTGAGGAGACAAGAGAAGGAACCCTGCTGTGTACCAGAGTAGGCATTGTCTCACACAAACGTGCATTTCTTACTGATGTACCTAATGAAGGCAGCTATTTTGTTGCTGCTGAATTTAATAAAAGGGAGAGAGGAACAGCTTTTTGAGAACTGCTCTGAATATTAATTTTCATGGCAGCTGAATAGACCAGGGTCATGGCTGAGAAAGGAGGTTGATTCTGACATTTAGAGTGTCTAACATGACTGGAAATTGTACCCTCAGCACTGCCAGGTAAAATGTCCTGGGAAAGAGCCACATGCAGTGACAGAGAGTTGATTCCCAGTTAGATCATCCTAAGGCATTTTGGACTTCTATTTTTGTTCCCCTCTTTCAAAGTCTGTAAGCTTGGATTTGGCCTGCTCAGCTAGTTGATTTATTTTTATCCTTCATCTCAGAGGTGTTATCAGTGCAGTCTGAAAGGCACCGAATGCTGGGTCAATGGCTTGGAGTGCAGGCTTTTTTCTGCAACACCAGTCACTTGTTTTAGACTGAAAATTTCTAGGAAGTGTGTGTGTAGTGTCTGGTTGGGGTTTCTTTTTTTTTCCTCTTTGCTTTTTTAATGTCAAACCAAAAGTTTCAGTTTTGGAGTTCGGGATATCCAGTGCTGAGTAGTGCAAAGGATTGTCATTTAACACATGCCTAAAGCTTGCAGACAGCACATGATGGGAGACAACTTATAACACTAGAGACACCCTATCCTTGGGGCTTTTCTTTTCGTTTTCTAGGAGAGATGTACCTTGGTGGGCAGGAGCATTTCTACCTGGAAACTCATGCTACTCTGGCTGTGCCAAAGGGGGAAGATGGTGAAATGGAACTCTTTGTGTCAACCCAAAACCTCATGAAGACACAGGTACTGTCTCATTGGCCTGCTACCTAAAAGGCCTTTGTTTCTCAATTTTGGACTAGATAAATGTTTTTTGTAGTTGGTCCTATGTTGTCTTGAATAAATGAAACCACATATGCTTAAAGTCAGGTATGGGATCTAAAGTCCACATCCATTCTACTGATGTCCTCAATCTGCTTCAAGATGACAGGTATGTTTGTGTTGGCAGCACATCTTAGTTGCCAGGGATTAGATGCTTAAACCTTTCTGGAGAGAGTGCCAGCTGGTCAGTAGGCATGGCTGTTGAATGACATGTCAGGAAGAGAGGTGGTGTAAATGCTGACTATATGTCCCAACTCTGCCATCTTGTGAGATAAGCTGCTGGCACTGTGGGGTGGCATTGGCCTGTCTACTGACTCACCAAGACTGTCCAAAGGTTTCATAGTAGAGCGAGGAGAATGAGCTAAATGAGACCTATGTCTTGGGTAACCTCATCTCATGTCAGTCTCTTCCTGAATTGGGTGCTGTCTGCTGAAGCACTGTGTGTCTTCCCATCTCAGGATGAAATACTGGGCTTATTGGTTCCAATTACATTGAATCTAATTGCAGGACCAATAGGACTTGCAGTATAACAGAGTATTTGCACTGTTGCAGTGGTTGCAGAAAGACAAGGTGTTAGTATCAAGTTCGTAACACCAGCTCAGCTCCGTATATGTTCTCCTGTTCTGTGTTCTTTAGGAGTTTGCTGCCAATGCACTGGGAGTCCCTTCAAATCGGATTGTGGTGCGAGTGAAAAGAATGGGAGGAGGATTTGGAGGAAAAGAGACGAGGAATTCTATTTTGACAACTGCAGTGGCTGTTGCAGCCTTCAAGTAAGTTTGGGTGTGGGGAACAGGGCTTTTTCCTTTCGGACTGTGCCAGCCTGCCTCTTTCTGGAGCACTCTTTGCACTGGTGCATATCAAGATTCTTCATGTCTTGTTACTGTACTTCTTATAGCAAGCCTAGGACTTCCCAAAGGAAGTGTCTAATAGGCTTTTAACTGGTAGGAGGAATTGAGCCTGCTCAGAGGGGTGAAGCTTATGTGGGAATATCAGCTTTTAGTATAAAACAGGGAAAACCCCCTTGCTGTGATGTTCCTTTGGAGCGCTCTGAAAGCTCTTATATCTCAAATTATCTGCCTCTCCACTTCACCCCAAACCCTTTCAAAATCCAGCATTAGCCATGCTTATTGTTTTGTCTATACAGAGGTATGAGAGTCTCTTCCTTGCTTAAAACTCTAATACACCAGCATTGCACTGCTGTTTCTCTGCTCTTCTGCAAACTCTCAAAGAGGATTTTTCCCTAGGAAGGGTGGCAGGCTGCTAAACAGAAATCCATACTTTTCAAACCCCTGAAAGCTCAGGGAATGAACCTAGACTCTAACCACTTGTGAAACATTCATTGGAAATGTGGTTCTGGTTTCTGGAGTTTTGGTGTTTGCACATACTGCAAGTTTCTGTGGCTCTGAGTAACATAGACCTTCCCAATGCTGCCCTTGAAGGTGAGGAGGCATCCTGCTGGCTATGCTAGGTGGATCTTTCAATGCACCAGCAATTTGATAAAATAGAAGAAAACAGCCAAAAAGAAGCCCCTGTCCTTAAATAGCTTTATTTTTCCTATTCTGAGCAAACCACCTGCTTTCTCTAATTAATCAGATACATGTGCATTTTTTCTTTCCTTTATCTCTGCAAGCCAAATCACTGTTTTATCTTCCAGAGGTTATGAAATAACATCTATGGCATTCCTTAGATATTTTTGCAACCTGAAGATAGGCACTGGAAAGAATTGTTAGCAAATGAAGAGCAACTCCTCTTAGCATTAGTATGTAGTTCATACGGCATTCTCTCTTGCAAAGCCAAGAGTGCCTTGAGAAATAGTCTGGAAAACAGTGATTGCTCAGTTATTAGTATCTCTCTCTGCAAGAAACTATCCTTTTTAATGTAAGAGTCTCTGCAAGAGTTTTCACAAACTTGTTCCAGCTTCTAAGATTTGGGTTTGTTTTTTTTTTTTTACTTTTTTACCCAATCTTGCCATTTTCTTAAGAGGAAGATCTATGAACCAAGCTTTTTACCCTTAACTCCTCATTGCCACTCCAGAAAGACAATGCTTACTAAAAAGAGAAGAGTCTTCTTCTGTAGGAACTGCATTGTGTGCTTTGGGCTTTGCCTGATAAATAATATCCTTTAACAGAACTGGCCGCCCAGTAAGGTGCATGCTGGATCGAGATGAGGACATGCTGCTAAGTGGTGGGAGACATCCCTTCCTGGGCAGGTACAAGGTATGCATATATATGAAATGAATGCATGGTGGCCCAGTGTTATCACCTGAAACATCAGAGTAGTAAGATACTGTGGAAAAAAAATGCTGCTCTGGCTGTTTCACTGCTGATCTCCCTGCTGGAAATGGATCAGGTCAGCTGGATTATAACATTTTCCCAGTTGAAGTCCTCCAGACATTCATCTGGCTCGGATTGTTCACTTTGTGTGATCTCGGCATCAACACTTCCCTCTTCCTTGCAACCAAGACTTCGCCCCTGTTGACAATCACATTGCTCTTAGATGCTTCCCCATTTGTTTACAGTATGGTCCTACTGTTTGTTTTGTTGACTTTCTTTCCTCTTCAATACCCATCCAAATGCTTTTCAAAGTAAAAGCCTGATAAGGAATGTGTGGCTGAGGCAAGTGGCCATCACTTATTTTAGAAGAGTTCTCTGAAGCAAGATTAAGATGCATAAGTGGACCCTTTACTGGGAAGCTTCCTCAGTTGCTGCCTGTGCTGCTGCAGAGGACAGTCAGCCTTTTGCCTGTGTGAGGTCCATTCAGTTTGTGGTGGGAAGCACAAACCAGAACATTGTGTAGAAAACCAGTTACTGAGGAGACTCTTTTGACAGGTTGGCTTCATGAAGAATGGGAAAGTCAAGAGTCTGGAGGTGTCATACTACAGCAATGGGGGCAACTCTGTAGACCTCTCTTATGGTGTAAGTAAAACTTTCAGGTGGCTTCAGAGAGTTATTGTCTGCAGCACTGCTCATACATCCTGCTCTCTGATGTGACTGAAAGCAGTCCTTGGTGGGTATTTGCAGCTTTTAGACCTGCTCTTGAGCCAACTGACCTGCCCTGGCATGTGCCACATAATTCTTATTGATGCTGAAATAACTTGGATAAGGCAAAAGGGTCAAGAAAGTTTGCTTTACATTACAGAGGGCTGTGGTGGGGAACTTGTTGCACAACATAAGATGACTGATAGTTCCTCAGCTTTGAGGAAAGCTTGTTCTTTGGAATAAGAAACATCCAAGTCAACAGGCTACTCAGGTCAGAGTGCCTAAATCAACAAACTTAAGGACTGGCTAAAACTAACATTAGCTTCACAAGCACTAAGGGCAAGAATGGGGCTGAGTTCTGAGTTTGTCTTTAAGAACTTTTTCTGCTGCTGAGTAAAAAAAAACTCTCCTTTTTTTTGTTACATGAGTAACCAACTGAATAGCCTAGTGTCAATCATGTTTATTCTAGCTCCCTTTCCTCTTTTCTGGTTCTTCCAGTTGGGTAATGGTATTTAGTAGCAGTTTAGATCAGCACAAGACCACGGCCAACAAAGGAATTTGAAGCTCAATCTGTCCCACGCTCATAATTGTCAACAGCAGAGAAGTGTGCTTATTGTCCTTCAGGAGGATACCACTTGCCACTCCATTGCAAATGGGACAGAGTACTGCTTGCACCTCAGTGCTCATCCAGCTGTGTTGACTGCGGAACTGCAGGGTGCAAGAGAAAGTGCCAGTTGCTGTACATTAGCTTCAGAGCTTTCCAGCCTGGCTTTAGCAGCTAATGAGAAGTCTGACATGTGATTCATGTAGCTTGTGTCCACCCCCATTCCTTCTCTTCACCAGGTTATGGACAGAGCCCTGTTACATTTGGATAACTCCTACAACATCCCCAATGTCAGCAGCGTGGGCATTATTTGCAAGACCAACTTGCCTTCCAACACAGCCTTCCGTGGCTTTGGAGGGCCTCAAGGAATGATGATTGCTGAGTGCTGGATGAGTGACCTTGCTCGGAAGTGTGGCCTGCCACCTGAGGAGGTACAGATCCACTGACACATTTCAGGGTGGTGAGGCCTTTGAACAAGCTCTGAGAAACTGACAAACCACAGAAGCTTATTAAGGATAAGAGCTTTCGCTTCATTCTTGCTAAGCACTTAGGATATCAAACTTTCTGTATGCCAGCCACATTACATTATGGCTTATCTTCTTCATTACATTCCCCCAGCAGCCTCAACTGGGGAACACCCTCTTTAAGGAAGATATATTTTAAAATGCCCAAAGGCACTAGGTACTTTAACTTACTAACAATGTGCGTAAGTTCCAGTCTCTCTTAAAAATTTCCAGCCTTAATGTCTTAGTCCCCATTTCCCCATAAACAATATATATGTCTGTTAATTTTATTGTAATGTAGAGTGAGCAGAGGACTAAAACTAGGAACCAACATGTTTTTTACGTTTTCCATTAGGAAAACCTAATCTGAAGCATTAAACTTGACATGTCCTTTACGCCTCTCTTTGGGAAGGTGCGGAAGCTCAATCTTTATCATGAAGGAGACCTGACTCATTTTAACCAAAAGCTGGAGGGATTTACACTACGAAGGTGCTGGGATGAATGTTTGTCAAGCTCTAGCTATCATGCCAGGAAGAAACTAATTGAAGAATTCAACAAGTAGGTGTTCTGGAGCTGACTTGTTACCTGTTGCCTATCACCTATTGAAGTTCTCTTAGCAGCTTGAGTGATATGAGTCAGACCTTGTATTTATAGAGTGACTTTAAAAATGTCTCTTTCTGAAACTCCTTTATGCTCACTGTGGAAGAAACTTCTTAAGCTTGTAGCTTAAATAAGGCAGGATTTGACCTACCATAACCTGATTTTGTAAGTGAAACGTGGTAAAGGAGAAGAGGTCTGTTAAGGCTTTTCAAATGGCTATTAAGGCATTTTGTTTAGGCTTTCCACTGCCTTACAGTCTTTTTTAGTTGGCAGTTTAGTAACTGACTAGTTAATAGTCCAGACAATTGCTTCTATAGTGCCTGGAGGAGCATCTTCAGTTCAGATTTCTTCTTGCTAGAACCCATAAACAAAGCCAATCTTTCATAAAAACTACCGATTAACTCAGTCTATATTGCATTCCGGTGCTTTATTTCTGCTTTGATAACTAAGCTGTCAGAGGGAACCGTAGTATTGAGTTGCAATGAAAGCCTCATGAGTATACAAATAACATTCTTTCCCTGCAGGCAGAACCGCTGGAAGAAGAGAGGGATGTGCATCATTCCTACCAAATTTGGCATCAGTTTCACTATCCCGTTTCTGAACCAGGTCTGTAAGTGTCATTCATCTTTTCAGTAGAGAAGCTAGATTTACACTGCCAACTGAGGACCAGGCCCTCTATTTGTACCAAATTGGAGCTTTTCTGAGTAGTAGTAAATTAGTCAAGAAAAGAGCATATGTTTTGCAAACCAAAAAGAGCAACACAACAGTTACCAGTTTATATTGACCATAAGACACCATGGTGCAGCTATGTTTCCATGGTGTTGTGTTATGTTAGTTTCCCTGCCTATTCCTTCTTCTCAATAGTCAAAACACTGTTCCTATGTTTGACCTGACTTGACAGATTCTCAATGGTGTTAGCAAGTTCAGGTGAAAGGTGCATCTCTGTTTCACAGGGACAGGCTAGGGTTACTTCACCTGCTTTCTGAGCTGAAAATACTGACTGAGGTTTATTGTGTCACTGGAACTGCTAGTGAGTTGGTGAGACTAACCCAAACTCACTTCAAGTGTAAACTAACGGCTTTAATTACACCGATGAACAGCATTGGTCTAGTTCCAAATCAATTCTCTCTGTAGTTTGTAACTGAAATACTGCTAAGTACTTCACTAGTTCATTTATGATGACTCTTGGATTACTGTTCCCTTTATAGGCTGGAGCTCTGGTCCATGTGTATACAGATGGCTCTGTGTTACTTACTCATGGGGGTACTGAGATGGGTCAAGGACTTCACACCAAAATGATTCAGGTAATAATGAGTTTGGACTTAATCAAATGAGACATCTTTATAGGAAAATTACACTCACTCTACAGTATTGCCTCAGACAGCTTGCTGTTTCCTCTATGTGCCTGCATAGGGTAGCAAACCATGACTAATTCCTCTTCGTTGTTTCAGCAGCAGTGCTAGATTTCCAGAGTATTATCACAATCGAGTATGAGAATTAGGTGGTTCATCATCCGAACTGTTTATGTGGATAATGCAGGTTATGCTTAAAATCTAACTTCTCTAGCAATTTCATTTCTTCCCATGAAACTACAGTTTACGTATATTTTATGCAAATATTAGTTGTATTGCAAACATACTTATCTGCATATACTAATGCCTTTGTAGTTAAAAAGGCCTAAGAGAGCAATATTGCTTTGGCAGGGAAATGAAAGGGGAATCTAGTAGAGCTCTTTATCCTCTGATTCTCACAACTGTTGAGAGAAGAATTTAGTCTCACAGTAGTGAATAGAATGTGTCTCATTGTGGCAAAAGTGCATGTGTATGTGCTCACACACATTCATTCTGTGAAGGATAAACTTAATGTTCTGGCTAGTGCTCAGTCACTGAATCAACTGAGGCTTCAGGGAAAATGAGGTTTAGGACAGAAGAGGGTAGAGGTTGCAGTGCTAGCAGTGTAAGCAATGAATGATAATGCTCATGTATAAGAAGAGCTGTTTACCCATTGTTTACCTTTCCTTTGCAGGTTGCTAGCAGGTCACTGGGAATCCCCACCTCCAAAATTTACATCAGTGAGACCAGCACAAACACTGTCCCAAATACTTCCCCGACAGCTGCATCTGTCAGCGCGGACATCAATGGGATGGCTGTCCACGTATGGAAACTGAGTGATTTGAACTAATGGGTTATAACCTAGGACCACAGAACATGAAAGTCTGATGCATATTTATCTGTTGCTTAAGGAAAACATAACCATTAAAAGGCAATTCCAGGCTAAGGATACTTCATAACTTTTTCACCTGCTAAAACTACCAGCAGTGTCAGATGATGAATTGTTGCTTGAAACACTCCTTCAGTTCCTTTGTAGATCTAAAATGGAGTGTTTGTGATTACTCAAATGAACAGAAGAAAACATCCATTTAAATAGCTGGCTTCTTAGTAATTAATGCAGCCTTAACTATAACAAATATATTGTGCTACAAATATTGGTAACAGATGGTTTGTGGGCTGTGCTCCAGAATCAAAGACCTCTAAATGTTGATACACTCAGAGCAAACATCCTTCTGTAGCAATGGTGTAGTCATGCTTCTCTCTGACATGCTGGAGTTACCAATGCGTATATTTGCAGGGTATGTGACTTTTTCCATTAAGAAGAGGAATTTAGTACTGATCATTCTCAGGTTTAAAGAAAAGGGGAAGCATAACCTGCAAAGTGAAATAATCAGGTTGTTTTTATTCTCTGCACAGCTTGTCTGAGTGTGTTGAATTTTGGCAAGAATATTATACATTTTTTCAGTGTTACAGGATCATCTTGCTAGATATGCTAAGGTGTCCTGCTATGACTTGGTACAGATAAAGTTACTGTATAAATGGGTGGACTTCTGATATTTTGTGTCATGATCCTAAATATTCTGTGCTGAATTTGCGATCCCCTTCTTCTATCAGCATAGTCAATCTGCTTTAAAGTCATTTTCAGTCAATGTTTCTTCCTACAAAGCAAGATATCTGTTAGTGAACTTTGTTCCTTTTCATGATAGGCGTAAATCCTAAAGGCAGTTTTGATTTAACCAGGAAGTTCTTTGAGACTCTTATAAGGCTCTTCGTGCTATAAGCTGACTTTTTATATCTAAAAGTATTGCTTCTCCCTCTCTTTGTTTCCAGAATGCGTGTCAGACTATCTTAAAAAGACTTGAGCCAATCAAACAGTCTAATCCCAAAGGATCCTGGGAAGACTGGGTAAGCTGCTTGTGTCTGTCATGAGACAAGTGGGCATTGTCAGAGGTTGTTTTAGTTGGCAGACCCTGTGTGCAGGTATATCCTCCAGCCTTCTGCTAGCAAAGATGTGTGCAAAGACAGTGAGAGAGAAACCTGGCAAGGGAAGTAACCAACACTTGCAAGAGGTCATCTCCAAAACATCAGTTATTACTTTAATACTGAGATTTCTCCAGATCCTGGTGCCTGCCCATGACAAACTCAACCAAATAGAAGTCTTGAGTGGTTGCATATATCTTTCTAGTCAGGCTACAGTCTTGGGCAGGAAGAAACCTTATTTGTAATGAAGGGATTCTGTGACAAAGATGACTTTTTGTGAGCTGCTGTCCACCTCCTGTAGCGTTCCTTAGCTGCAATACCTCTGTACCCTCAATAATAAGAGATTGGTGTGCTTTAAGGCTCTCAGGCCATTTTCAGATCCAAGCTCTTCTCTTCAAGCGAGGAGCTCTGACTTTGTGATTTGCAAGTCAGAGTAGGATTTCCCCTGGCCTCTTTGAAGTCAAGATGACTGTTCGTTTAACCTTTGCCTCTGAGGCTGAAGGTCTAACCTGTAGCTGAGAGCTGCACAAACAAGAGCAAGACTTATCCCTGCCAATGGGCAAGTTCTGCCCTTGGTAGCTGCTGACAGGGCTATCTGGGGAAGCAGCTGCATCATGATGTTTTCCTTAGCACTGCTGATGCTGGGTAGCATGAAAGCTGTGTGTCACTGGACACCTTCTATCCATGCTCTCCTGGAAATGTTCGGGGTAGCTGTTTTGCAGTGGTTGGACAATTGCTGTTTTCAAACTCTTGTTCACTTTGCCAGATTAAGGCTGCCTATGAGAACTGTATTAGCCTGTCAGCAACGGGATTTTATAGGTGAGTGAATGTTCACACTGTAGAGGCACAGCTTTTACTTGATTGGGAAATTCTGTGAGGACTTAGAGCCCCTGTCCCTCTGGTTCTGCTCTAACTTGGGGCTGCATTCCCTTTCCTACCTAGAAATGTCAAGCTGAGGTTAATGCTTTCCTGGCTCTAGAGAATCTGTTCCTGATGGAGCACAGCTCTTGAGGCCAAGTTTAAATCTCATGTAAATCTGAAGCAGATCTAACTTCATTCTAGGTGACCTAGGTTTGAGGAGACATAAATGAAATCAGAGCTTTGCCTGGGGCTCTGCTGTATGTCAACCTCGTGGCTTAGTTTTGCACTAGAACCATCATGCAGGGGGAAAAGGAGGCAGGGGTTGTCCTTGAGGACAAAGCTGCTTATGGCAATTGGCTGGAGCAATATTCTGTCTGTTGCGGCATGATCAGATACCAGTGTTTCCAATTTCATTCTTCCACTTTAAACTGTTGCAGGATCCTGTACAGTTCTGAAATGAGGCACTTTTCTTAGCTTTACTGCTGGAGGAAACCAGAGATCCATCATCTCTGAGGCAGAGGGGTTAACATAAATAAAACTAAACACAGTGTTGGAGAGCCTATTTAGGACTAAAATACAATATGAGCTCATTTCTGTTGCATCTCTAGAATGTGTTTTCCTCTTACCCAAGTGACTGTCAGTATTTTAATAATCCAGTTTTCAGACAAAGTATAAATTGCCAGATACAAAGTTTGCCATGAACTGGGTTTAAAATCACTCCTTAGCTTAATCCAGTTTCTGGTTCAACTTGACTATGCTCTGAAATTTAATGACCTGCAAGAAATGTTCAGCTGCACTCTAAAAGCAAAAGATTTGCTACTGGCTTGGCAGGAATGAATTCGTAATAGTCATCACAAGCCCTGAGATTCATGGGAAAATAATGATGGCTAAAAGAGTTTGATAGTTTCAGTCAGGTTTTGGAATACTTGACAGAGCAGCTTTAGCAGATCTCTTGTTTACACTTTTCATTTCTGCATGGGCTTGACAGAAGGGTTGAAACAAAAGTGAATAAGGGTTTTATACATTGCAATGTGCTTGTATTCATTTTGACTGTTCATAGAATGAAATGTGGTTTTGTTTTTCTTGATATCAAGAATTCCTGACCTTGGCTACGACTTTGAGAAGAATGAAGGCAAACCATTCTGCTACTTCAGTTACGGTGTTGCTTGCTCTGAGGTTGAGATAGATTGCCTGACAGGTGACCACAAGGTGAGGGGGTCAGCAGTGAAATAGCCCTCTGTTTACGTGAAGGAAACATTCACAGGGACTTAGAACAAATACTGGGTGTCAGCCTATTCCTAGCCCTGCCATTGGTCTGGTGTGACCTTCAGTGAATTTCTTAACTCCTCTGTTCCACAGTGCAACTATCCGTAAAGTATAATAAACCAATAATTATCTACCCTGTGGGGATATTAGGAGGCTTAATGAATGATTGCAAAAGTTACTGGATTTGCTTAAGTAAGAGATAGCAGCACTGTGTTAGCACGAAAAGAACAGAAACATACTGGAATTGAGTTAATCATTAAAAATAGCACCAAAGACTTTTAGAAAGAAAGAAAAGAGTATTTCATCAGAATCTGACCTGGTTGGTTACGCTCAGGTGCAGACCACTGACGCAAGCAGCTTGGAATGAATATAAACTGGGACCATGGGTCCCTGGGGAAAACCTCAGTGAGTTCCTTTAGTTTACTTTAGGGATGAACCTCAGGTTAAAAGTCAGTTGAGCTGAGATAGATGGTTGAACACTGGCCAGGTGTGGGTAGTGGTTGGATACATTACTCCTCATACAAGACCAGGGTGTACCAGTTGCAATGTTCTGTGCTGATTTATTCTTTATTTCTGCCTTTCAGAACATTCGCACAGACATTGTTATGGATGTTGGTACCAGTCTGAACCCAGCCATAGATATAGGACAGGTAAGTGAAATAGTGTTGCTATTTCTACCATGTTAAAGTGCCCACACTACTCTCAGGCTTTTCTAGATAAGCCATTATCCCTTTCCAGGTTGTGCCTTTGCAAACAGCATTTTAGACTTGGGTATCCAGTGAGGCATATTTAGCTATGAAAACCAGTTTGACCTATACTCAACTATGCAATAGGCACAGAATTATGTAGGGAAATACCCTTTTGGGGGTTTTCGTTGCCTCAGACATGAAGACTACAGAATATTCTCCAGTTACCACCACACTGATGCTTGTCAGCATCTGCCTTGCCTAGGAAATGAATCTAGAAAGTACTAATATGATGGAATAACCTCATCCCAGGCTGTTTCTACAGTGTAGCATATGAGACTAAATCCCACTCCTATCTGTCAACATCAAGCCCACTTCTGTGCCTAAAGTGATTCTGTCCTCCACTGCTACTGTGTGGGGATCTCAATAGGAAGCTGCACT
Source organism: Nestor notabilis (assembly GCF_000696875.1). Classification (NCBI taxonomy): domain Eukaryota; kingdom Metazoa; phylum Chordata; class Aves; order Psittaciformes; family Psittacidae; genus Nestor; species Nestor notabilis. The sequence continues at coordinate 46,136 of NW_009945016.1, read as the reverse complement.
TAGCTTGCAAATTCCTTGGGCAGGGACAAGCTCACTTCCATATTTTGTGCAATAGTAACCACAGTGATACCTGTCAGCAAATAAAGGTAATAAACACGGGGTTGTTTGATATACCAGGAGATGAAATGTTAGATATTTGCATGTGCTCATCTAGCCATCTTAGCTCCCTTGGTAACTCTAGAT
>NW_009945016.1:44035-45922 GCF_000696875.1 Nestor notabilis | reverse complement strand
ATGTCGGTGTAGTGTGTTTCCTGCTGCTATAGTTAAAATGAAACTTCTTTGAAAGTAACATTTTTACTGAAAGAGATTTTTTTGGAAGTGGCCAATGGGAGAAGGAGCTTCTTCATCTTCACAGCCTGTCAGTTTGTGTATAAAGAGATGGGCCATACAGAGCCTGTCAAAGACATCTCAGTTTCCTGTGTCCTTCCAGGAACTGCTGCAGAGGATCTGGGGGCACAGGAAAGAAAGGATATTGTATGGCAGGAACATAAATACAGAGAGCTGGGTTAATGAGTGTGTGCCAGATCTTTAGAGTGCTCTGCCTGTCAGATCTCTCTGTGGGCACAGAGAGCAGAGCTGCTTCATGTGAGGTTGTTCAAGCACATCCTCCTCTCACAGCTGCCAACCCCTTTCTTTTTTCTCTCCTAGAATTTAAATTAGTCTTTAGTATTTGAATGGATATGGGAGTGTTTTTGCAGGTGTCTGTGCTGGTCACCTGAGAACATGCAGTACTTAGGAAAGAATTTATAGTGAAATAGAGTAAAACAGTTTATCTTCAGGTATGTCATCTTCAGTCCTTTTGGTCTTCTTGTTCTTTGAATTATCAGCAAGTACAACTCATTCAGTGCTAAAGTGCCTGTGAAAGAATCAATATTTGGGCATTGATTTTCTTTTTTTCCCTTGCTTCATCAGAAAATTCCTGTCCTACATTTGCAGCATATCTGTCTGTGTGTATTTGTAAATTGCTTCACCTGCCAGGGCAATGCAGCCCCATCTTTATGGGAACACAGGGATTGTGCAAAGCTGCTGAGCTGTACTCAGCAGAAGGAACAAACATTTAGGGATGAAAAGTGGGAAATTAGTCAGGAGGGGAGGGCTGGAAGCTCTGGTAGAAATCATCACTGTTCCTGTGCAGGGAAGAACAGCAACAAAGAATATGTAACCTTGTTTGGATGTGTCTGTAGATAGAAGGAGCATTTGTCCAAGGCCTTGGGCTCTTCACCATGGAGGAACTGCGCTATTCTCCTGAAGGAAATTTGTACACTCGAGGGCCTGGGATGTACAAAATCCCGGCGTTCGGAGACATCCCAACGGAATTCTATGTGTCTCTTCTCCGTGACTGTCCAAACAGCAAGGCAGTTTATTCATCCAAGGTATACCTGTGAGATCTGCAGACTTCTTCCTGCTCTGTGACTCTGTGATGCTGGGTGTGAAGTAATGATGCATGTGTGTAAATAGTTTGACTTGCAATGCTGGCTGTATTCAGAGGTTAGGATGTTTTCTCATTCCTTACCAGAGATATGCATACTATCCTTTATAGTTAGGAAGAATTGAAATAACCTGCACATTGCCACCCTGATTGTCCATTAGACAGAACTGAAGTGGCTTTGCTACTGTAACAGAGGCTGCAGCCTCCCCCTGCATGTCAGCTCCCTGGTTGCTCTTCCCTAGCAGTAGAGCCAGTGCTGCAGATAACATTTCCAGCAGTGTCATTTCCTTGTCTGATAGACCAAGATCTTGTGTCTGAGTTTTCATGTGTTGTTTCTTTACTGTTTCACAGTGCTCATGACACCCTTAAAGGTCCATGTGTCCTTCAGCTGTTTTCACTGCAGTCAGTGTTGTTGTTCTCTGCAGTTAGTGAGAGCTGCACAGAGTGGGGCTGGATGTACAGCATCAATGAATTTGCTTTACTTACGGTTCAACAGAGCATTTGGAGGCCACCTAACATCCTTATCTGTATATTTCTGGCCTGCCTCCTTAGAGATTCCCATTTCCCCTCCATCCACAGGAACATCTTCGTCAGTGAGAAGTTCTTGGGTGATCAGTGATGATGACAGAATTAAGAGAAAAGGGGCTGACAGGGACCTCAGTACTAGATAATGTTTGTGTAATCCCTGA
>NW_009945016.1:41796-44004 GCF_000696875.1 Nestor notabilis | reverse complement strand
GGTTTGCAAGGACCTCCAGTGATGGAGCATCATGGTCTCTGCCCAGACAACTCACCACTGACTTATCTGAATTCCCTTTGCTGCAATTTTAGCACCATCCAAAAAGTTGTGGGAATGAGTCCCTTTTTTCTTCATAACAGCCTAGCTGTGCCAGAAAGCTTGTGCTTTCCTACTGTCTCGTCTTTAAATGGACCAAGAGTTAGCTTAGTCTTACCTCACTGATACCATGTGGCAGACTGCAGGCTGTTGTAGCTTCATGTTTCCCCACTGGTTACATCTGGTAGACTGAAGCTTAGGTCTGGAAAGCAAGGGGCTGTTTTGGCTTGGCCTTTCCTTCCTGTTCACATCTGGGAGACTGAGATGTTACAAAGAAAGAATGAGGAATGCAAACAATTCCTGATTGTCATGTAGGGCTTGCTCGTCTTTCTTTAGCTTCATTAGTTTTTCAAGGGCCAGGACTAAAACAGGCTGCAGCCTCACTCTTGCCTGTGCTCTGTCTAGGCTGTGGGAGAGCCGCCTCTGTTCCTGTCTGCCTCGGTGTTCTATGCCATTAAAGATGCCATCTACTCAGCAAGGAAGGACTCTGGCGTGACTGAACCATTCAGGCTGGACAGCCCGGCCACCCCAGAGAGGATCCGCAATGCTTGTGTGGACACCTTCACCAAAATGGTAACAGCTTCTGGTTCCACAGTCTGCTCCTTAGCCAGCCTAACCCCATGTGATGTGTGCTGGTCACAGTGGCCCAGGTGTGGGATTAGGGCAAGATGGGGGGGCTGTGGCCCTGCTTAAGCAGATAGGGTTCATTTCATGGGTGCTATCCTTCATTTAACATGCCACCAAAAGAGAGACCAATCCACAGACCAGCATTGCTAGGGCTTCCATTGCAGGAAGAGTTGCTATTACAGTATCAGTGAAGCTGCAGTTTGTCCCTCCATCCTCCAAGCGCAGTGCTGTCTGTAGAACAAAGGCACTGACTTGTTGTCCTGATGTTCCTGACTATCTTCTCTTAGGGGATCACTATCACTAACATATCTTGCAGGTCCACTCTGTGATTTAGTGGAGCCCCTCAGGGAGGGAGAGGGAGGAAGGTTACTGAAAATGCTCACTTCTCCTCAGTGTTATGACCACAGGACTCTGCTTAGAGGGTGTGGGCTTGATCTGAATGAGCGCAGGGGTTAACCCTGTCACTGTTTCTTCGTGGGCTCCTCCTCTGTTACGTGTTGTGACAGGGCTGCATAGGAGTTTGTCCCTGCACAAAGTCCTGCTGATTCCAGCGAGAGGGAGGAAGGTTACTGAAAATGCTCACTTCTCCTCAGTGTTATGACCACAGGACTCTGCTTAGAGGGTGTGGGCTTGATCTGAATGAGCGCAGGGGTTAACCCTGTCACTGTTTCTTCGTGGGCTCCTCCTCTGTTACGTGTTGTGACAGGGCTGCATAGGAGTTTGTCCCTGCATAAAGTCCTGCTGATTCCAGAGTAGCTCAGAAAGCACAGCTGTCTGTCCATGTGGGCATCCTCCAGCCTTTTGACAGCTTGAACCCATTTGTGGTTAACAGCAAAACCTGGATATTTTGGTCTGGGAGAAGGACTTAGAAATGGTTTTGAGAACTTGCACAAATTGCTGACCCTTCAGCTAGAGCCAGACATGGCTTCTAAGGAAAGTGCCATGAGGCAGACATCTCTGTGTTTTGAAGGACTGGGGTATGAGCTCAGATCTTCAATGGTACAAGGTCTTCCACCTCAAAAGGAGCGTAGTGGGGCACACCAAACCCAGGCCAGGACCTTCATTTGTTGCTAACTTAATTTGTTTTCTCTTTACAGTGCCCTTCTGCTGAGCCAGGGACCTTTAAGCCATGGTCCGTGCGTGTGTAAAGGAAGCTTGAGGAGCACTCTCCTCATGGAACTGAGCTGACAGCAGAGGGACCACACGGCAGTAGAACTATAACGGGAAAAATAAACCTGTGTTCATGCGGCTCATCCACTGAATCACGAAGCTTTCACATTTAATTGTCCAATCATTGTTTTCTCTAGCAGAAGGAATTACTGCCAGATTATAGCTGTGATGTAAATTCAAATGAAGAGTAAGTGGGAGCTGATGTTATCCAGATGTTATTGAAAGATCTTACAGGTTTCATTTCAAACTGCTGGAAGGATGGGAGACATACTTATTACCAGCCAATGTGAAATAGCAGGGTGGTTGTTTCTTCTT
>NW_009945016.1:27630-41765 GCF_000696875.1 Nestor notabilis | reverse complement strand
TGGATCACCTTGTAATGCTGTGCCAAGAAGAACTTAAAAGCATTAAACCCAGACAAACAGTCCTCTAGCTGAGATGGGGAAGGTATGAGAGGCACTGAGGTCTGGACCCTGTTGTGTCCCTTCTGCACACAAACCCCGATGTCCACTGGAGGAAGATGAGGAGTTTTGATGTAAGCTAATGAAGATGGTCTTGCCTATCTAACAAAAGTGATTCACAGGAAAACCCTAAAATGTGACCGATAGCTGATTTATCCTAAGTTAAATGACTATTAATTTGTCTGCACTGGGGCTTTAATGAATTAGTTCACATGCTACTTTGTCTTCTCTGACTAAACATAAAAACGAGCTATACCAAGAAGACTTGCAGCAAGATGCTGCTTCACTTGCACAGCCTTTTCCTACCCCACACCTCCACTTCTTTTCCCATCCTTTAAATAGGAAAGGACATCAGAGACCTTGGAGTAACACAGAAAATCATTGTTGTTCCCAAGGCAGTTTATACCGTCCCAGGAAAGGGAGAGGAGGATGGACACAGCTGGTGATTACATGGCTCTGGGTGCCCTCTAGGGTCAGTCCCTTGATGTCATGCTATTGCCTTGCCTTCTTTTCCAGACAACTCTTGGTTTTGATGAATGTAAGAGAATGAGAATGTTTTGCTACAGGCACTGCTTGTCTGACAAATCTGCGGTGTGATGACCTCGTGTCTTCTGGGTTGAATGCATTTTTCATGTTGGATTTAACGCTGAGCATCCCTCTTCACAGGTTTTGTCACTCAGATTTAACACTGTAGCATCATGTTATCTATAAGTGATGTCAGCTGTGTACTGTACCTGCTCATCATCTGTGAACTCTTATTTGTTTCTCTGGCCCATAGCTTTATAAAGATGTCCTTTTTCAACCTTTGCACTCCTAGGGCCATCCAAAACATATGGTGGAAGAGGATGTAACTCCATTGCCTTGTACAAAATCTTGCTCACATTCAAACTGCTTGAAACTGGCCTCCATCTTAGGACTTGATGTATGCACAGTTTGAAATATGTTCTTTTCAAGCACTCCAGGGTATATAGCTTGGAAATGTGCAGGTTTATTTCTTGGCTTAAAATATTATGGTTCTACCATCTAGAAGCAGCACATTTGTATATGTGAGCTGCAGAAAATATTTTGTGCCTGCTGGGCTTGGTATGTAATTGTTTTGTTAATTGAAATATGATATTGGTGTTTCTTAAGCATAGAATGTGTTAATGCAGAACACGGGGAGCTCCAGGCAAAAAGTGTGATGTTGAGGAGCGTTGTCTTGGGGAAAGCCACCAGTGTTCACAGGAGGCCTGCTCCCTGTGTCCTGGGACATGGTGGGATGTCACTGGCAGGATGAGTAAGTGTTCTTTATCCCCCATGGTTCTGGTGGCATCTTTTTCATCATTTCAGAAGGGGTTTGGGTGTCTCATAGCCACAGTGACTGCCTGGTCAGGTGGTGTTTGTAAATCAGATTTATCAAGTCTCTCTTTTGTTATTTGCTTTGTGTGTTCATTTGAAGTGTATTTGCCATGTTAGGTGTACATGCAGTGGTCAGAGCAGGCTAGTTCAGTGCAGATCTTAGCCTGTGAAGCCATTTTTGCTGCAGCACCAGTAAGCCCCTGTTTCCCAGGCGCCAGTTCTTGCCGTCAAGCTCACTGCAGCTCAGGACCCTTTTATTACCCTTCCACAGCCACTAGCTGATGGATGGAGGAAACCCTTTCCTTTTGGGGTGCACTGGAATTGAATGTAAATGATACCAAATACCAGGGCGGGGGGAATAGTATAATATCAGGGTTGTAAAGTAATTACAGAAATTGGGTTTGAGGGTGCAGGAAAAGGGAAAGAAAATTGGAAACTAATAGGAATTTACAGGGAGATCATTGTAATGCCTGGTGGGGCTGTGGGTGAGACAGGAACACAAAGCTGAGATTTTCATTTCACCTCTCAGTGTCTTAACATTTCATACATTGGTTTCCTGTGGAACTAAGTTCCAGGCACCTCAGGGAAACAGGGCTGGCAGGAAAAACGTGGACTGCACTATGAAGCTGCCTGAGATCAGCTCTCCTGTTGTGGGTGCGTGGTGCACCTAACCCTCTGCTGGGTGCTGCATCAGATCTTGTTACGCACATCTCCCTGCATGGGATTTCAGCTTGCAATTGCTGAAGGGAAGGCTACTTATGAAGAGAAGAATGTTCCCAGTGAAATACAGTGTGGATGCCTGACTAATGTGACAGTCCTGTCAGAACTGTATCCTCAGAAGAGGAGCTGTGCCACCTTGCCAGACTGTACAGTAATATGCACAATAGAGGCACTTGAGTAATAATTGCTGTACCTGTGTAGTTTGTGTGAGGGTGGAAGGAGGCCATCTGATCTGATGTCTAAACATTATTAATTGCATGTCCTTTGATGAGAGAGGGAAGCCAAGTTTTCAGTAGCTGTTTTAGGTCAATTCTAATCAACAGCTTTCACTGTTGTTCTTTAATGAGCGCTGTCAAATCCATGTCTTTGTCACATGAACGTATGCGGAATTCTCTGTGAATGTCACAACACTGCAAAATAAAGCTACAAATTATTCTGGAAACGAGTATGCTATGGTAAAAACCTGTCACAGTCTGAAGGCTGGGCAACTTCAGCTCATCCTTGGTGTTTGGCAAGGATGGACCCTTCCCAGAGGCAGGTCAGCTCAGTGGCCAAGGCTGGGAGAGGATGGGTGGTTGCCATGTCCTTGTCTTATGGCTAGTGAGCAGAGCTGAAAGCTAGGCTTGGCCCGTTCGAGACAGCCCTGCAAAGGGGGAACCTCACTCAAAACTTGTGAATGGAGCATCATGTGTTCTTGGGGCCCTCTTGAGCCTAAACATGCAGGAGATGCTTAGGTCATAAAACAGGAACAGGTCACACAGCACAGATAAATCCAAATGATGGGCTGGGCCTGTCCTTCCCAGAGCATGGAAGGGTTGGGAACATCACCAGTGGCTCCCCAGGAGGGTGTGCAATGCTGTGTCATCTCACCTACTTGTGCAGAGTTAGACACCCTCCACTTGATGTGCTCCTTTGGGAGTGTTTCATGTGTCTGCCTGGGGAGATTTGTCCCGAAGAAGCCACTGCCAAACCTCTTAGCCCAAAAAGGAGCCCAGAACATGAGATGGCAGTGCAGGCAGAGCAGGCTGCAGAGGTTTGCAGGTGCTCCAACCCAGCCCACAGCAGTAGGCTTGCTGAGAGTTGTTCAACCCCATCACAGTTCAGTTCATGCAGTTTTCCAAATACCAACGCCATGTGTTTTCCCTGGTGCCTGCTCTTGCCACACTGAAACACAATTCAGCCACATGAAGAGCTTTGATATCCTGTCCCTGGCAGTGGTCCATCTCCGCTCTCTGCTGTGCCTTTTGGAGCAGTGACATGGACAAGCATGCTGCATGCAGCTCTGGAGCAAAGGTCTGCCTATGACCTAGATGGTATCTCAAAGCACTACCATTTGGATTAAATCTCTCCAAACCATTCCCTCCAGCCGGGATATTTCTACCTGGTCTCTGGGGTGCTGTGGAGGTCTGACAGAAAGCTGCTGGAGAACGGGAAAGCAGCGAGATCCCAGCGGTAGAAACGAGACAGTTGCTTCTTCTGTTGGAGGGACAGCTCGCTGAACATCTGCTCTGATAACCAGCGGTAGGTCCACTGCACTTGGCTGTCCGTGAACTCGGGGACGAGGTTGTCCACAGGCAGCCCAGCTCTCTGCAGCAGATAAGCCAGCTCCTGCCTGAGGAACCCGAACATCACCACGTAGTCGTACCGGACAAGGCAGGGCTGGCAGATGCTAACAAGCGGTTTCCAAGCCACGCTGGCATTGTGTGGTCCACTGTCTAGAACATCCTGAACAAAGCTGCTGAAGGAAGGGCTGCTGCCCATGCCTTGCATGAACGTGGAGATCAGCCTGTGGAAAGGGTCCCTGACAAACAGCACTTTGGTGTAGGATCCCAACACAGCCTCTATCTCCGTCAGGTTGAACTTGCTCAGCTTCCCCTCCCGAGTGTGATGCCAAGGGTAGGGAAGTGGCACTGGGAGCGTCACGTTTTCCTTCTCCAGCTTTTCTAAAAGCTGCCACCATTCCTCCATCCCTGTCGATGGCACTTGGCAGTAGAGGAGGTCCAGCTTGGTGCTGACCCTCAAACTTGAGAGCAGGCAGGCTCTGTCCTCTGGGCTGCTCAGCAGCATGGCTGCTTTGCCTGGCTGGCTGCAGAAAGCTCTTAGTCTCTTCTTCCTGAGCTGCTGGACATGAAGGAAAGTGTCCAGGGTCAAAGTGAAGCCCTTCTCCACCCTGGGGGCCAGGTCACCTGGGAAACACCATTTGAAGATGGAGGGTGAGTAAAGCTCATAGTAGCCTTTTGCCCTGAGCTGCTGCCCCAGCACAGGATACTGTGGCAGGTCCTTTTCCAGTTACTGCTGTGTGGAAAGGATATAGCATGAACAAAGAGGATGGGTACGAGAAGGGAGACCAGCCCTGTCTGGTAAAGAGCTTGGTTTTGCCAGGAAATGTGTTTCTGTCCCTATGAAGGTGGGGGATCTTGGACACACAGACCCATCTTTCCCCAAACCACTGTGTCTGAGCAATGACCTGACCTGTAGCAGTGTGCCATGGACCCCCTTCTCCACTACATCAGAGCTTTTGCCTTTATCTCCTCACTTTCAATTGAGCTTAACTGAGGTAAATGAGTCAGAAATATTCTGGAAGGCTGAGTAGTAGTAAATTGCTTCTGTTAATTAGTTAACATCAGCTGTAAAATATATGTGAAAGCAAGAGATTATTCTTAATGGCTCAGGGCGATTTAGGGATCCAAACAAACCTCTTGCATCACTTCCATATGTAAATTCTTTCTACTGTAGATAAAAAGGCAAAAGCAAATAAAAAGCAAAAAGCAAACAGAAGCCAGAAGAAAACAAAGCAAACATAAAAGGCAAAAGCAAATAAAAAGCCTCTATTGCAGTTGGTTTAATTTCTCAAATTCCAGCTTTGCTTTTTACTCATTATCTTCTTGGGTTTGATGTGAAGAGGCCAGAGTGGGTCTGAATGCAGAGGATGAATACCTGTCTTGCTGCTTTATTCCTTTATAGCAGCAGCACATCTGCCTCATCTGCTCAGTGTGGGCATTTGGCAGCCCTGGGGAGATGGTCCCAGGTCCTTGGGAAGTTAATTATTTCCCACTGGTTTGTGGAGACCACCGCACAGGGAACAGAAACACAGAAAAGGGCTCCAGGAACCCAGGAAGAAACAGCAGTGCCTGAAGCTATCCCGGGCTGCTCTCTAACTGCCCAGCCCCACACCAACAGTATCTGCAAGATCTAATGATGGCTTTGCCCTGGATGGACCAGGACTGGAGGGGAAGGGCAGGTTGGACAGAGCCTTGGGCAACATGGGTGAGGCATCCCTGTGTGAGGCATCCCTGCCCATGGCAGCAGGTTGGAACTGGATGATCTTAAGGTCCTTTCCAACCAAAACCATTCAGTGATATTTTTTAGGCAAGAGAGCTCCCTCCTGCCTTCCCAACAGCATTTCACCCCTCCCAGCAAAGGTCTGGGGAGTTACCTTCAGCAGTTTCCCCACCACACCTGATATCAATAACCCCACTAAGGACACAAAGCTGCAGAGCTCACAGCAAGGGCTTTCTCCCACTCTTGGGGCTGTGCAAACAGTATTCTCCATGCTATAAGCTTTTACACACCCAGAACCTCCAAAGAAATCCCCAGGCCATTTCCCCCAGGTACAGAAGTGTCACTTCCATATGGGACCACCACAGTGCCCTGGCATTACCTCTTTGGCCCATGGCAGGGCTCTGGAGCAGCAGCTTCCAGCTCAGGAAGGTGGCGATGGCCAGGGCAGCAGAGAAGATGAGGCGGGGAAGGAAACGCATTTCTTGGGTGCTGCTGCGGCGCTGGGAGCTGAGCACGGTGCAGGCGAGCAGGCAGGGGCCGGGAGAGAGGGTGCTGGGGAACCTCCTGTGTTTATTTAATAGGAAACACACCCAGAGCTGGGTTAAAGTACTGTTTGGGCAGCAGCCCTGCTTGGCTAGGGGCAGGGAAATGGCCTGAGGCACAAAAGGTGCCTCCTGCCCTATGTTAACAACGTGAGCTTTTGAGGCAGAAACTGCCTTTTCATTCAATGCCTTTGCCATGCTCAGTACTCAGCCACACCAGACGACTGCGGTCCCTGTGAGAACTACCCTGCAGACCCAGTTGGGGAGAGATGTCCCCCATCCCCTGGTACACCTTGTTCTCTGCTGGCTTTGCCTCTTGGTGATGCATTGCTTAGGGGAATGCTGCTATGGGGAGGGTTCGCTGCTGAACAAGCGAGTGGTGGGCTCTGGGTCCTGCCTCCGTGGTGCTGGCGGGTGTTTTAAGGTAGAAGCAGAGGCAGGGGAGGTGATGTGATGGGGCACATCCAGTGTTACATGTTCAGTCCCAGAGGGGCTGGAAGTGCTGAACTGCTGCCTGTGCCCTTCTGGGGGGAGCTGCTTAAAATCTGTGACCAGTGCTTGTTGTGTGAAAGCGGTTGGAGACCCCAGGCAGAGCAGAGGCCCTGTTATACCGAAAACGGGGCGCACAGCACGCAGCAAGCTGCATGTGCTGCCCCCCTCCTTCCCCAGTGAGCCACAGCCTGACCAGGCAGCGTGACAACCGTGAAGACCAAGGCAAAGAGAACCGCAGCAGCCTGGGGAGTGCGACCTGCTCCCATCCAGCTCCCTTGTTATCATGGCTACAAAGACTTCAAAACCAGGGAGCGTTTATATACAAATTGCCTTTTCATGGCAAGAGCTGCTGTCAGCAGCACCCCATGGGCTGGCACAGTGCAGGGACACGCTGGCTGAAAGACCCTGAAGCTCTGAGGGGCCGTAGTGATCCAAGGAGAGGGGATTGCTGCCTCGAAGCTCGGGGAGAACAAGCGGGCAGGCCGGGCACAAAGACCGGGGCAGGGGGTCCTGCCAGTGAAGCAACCCTGGGTGGTGGAAACCACAGAGCCCAGACTTGTGGCACGGTCGGATTTGCTCTCGTTTGGGCTGGACAGCCCTGGTTTTCCCACCAGAGGGTGCTCCGTGCCCGAGGAATCCCTGCCCGCCTCTGGTGCGTTGCGCTGTACGCAGCGCTTCTCCGCTGCAGTTGAACGAGCTGTCTTCGCTGTCGTCATGGTCACAGATGCGGCTTTCGAAGTCTGCTGGGTCTCCTTTGGGAAAGCTGCCGGGGCTCTGGGAAAGGCTGTGAGATGCGTTTCATCTCTCAGTGGGGAGGATACACGTCCTTTAGGTGGTGGGATCCTGGTGGTAGGTCAGGTCTTGCAGTGGAACCCCACCGCACGTGTCCCTGCAACCCGCCCCCAAAAACTCAGGAGAAGCACAGTGCAGCCTGAGGCTGGGGTGCATGGGGCAGGAGTGAATGGCCACCCTTTGCTTCCCGTCCCAGCAGCAGACATGCATTTCACTTCAAGCTGCAGTGCCGCGCTCGCTTCTCTCAGCCTGATGGGGCTTAGGGCAGGAGGATGCCTGAGTAAAAGCATGATTATTAACTATTAACTTATTAATTATTATTATTCTTAACTGAAAATAAGCGTTTCTTGCATTAGTAACACAAGACCACCCCACAAGGGCTGCATGTGCATCAGGAAATCACTGCAGTGCAGGGCGCTGTACACGGCAGCGCACCCTCCAGCGCAGGCTGGACGATGTGCAGGGCAGCACCATCAGCTTCCCTGCTCCTGGGCACTGACCTGGTGCTTCTCTGCAGCTCCCAGCGCTGCTCTGAGGCAGCGGGGCAGCAGCGTCCATGGCCTGGACACACACCAGAGCCCTGCAGGGGCTCAGCAGGAGCCCAGCCGCCAGCAGACCTGGCTTGAGCGCAGGGAGGTGCTTCATGTTAGTGTTCTGCAGTGAGGTTAATGGATAAGAGGGGCAGAAGCAGCTCTGCAAGTTCTCTCCATTAAGCAGGTGGCAGCAGCACACGTGTTTTCCTGCATTAGAATGTCACATTTCAGCAGGGACTGTCCCAACCGCAGCCCTGGCGAGCAAAAATGCAGCTGGAGCTGGTTGTGAGAAATGAAGTTTATTTGTGTTTTACAGTCATAAGGTGAAAGTAAAAGATGTGCTGTGTCTGAGGGGCAGGGAAAACAGTGAAAACCCCCTTTGCTTTGCATTGCAAGGAAACAGCACTGACAGTTTTACCACTATGGGCCTCTTCAGAGGAGCACGAGATGCAGTGTCTCTTGTGCCTCTGTGACCTGCAAACAGGAGAAACCTCTCCTGAGTTTACAGGGAATGGAGAAGCAGGGAACCCCTTTCCCTCTCTAATTGTATCTGTCATTTAAATGGGTTTTGTCCCCAGGTTTTCTTTTCTTTTTTGGTGCTGGGAAGTTTTCTCAAGTGTCTGTAGACACTTTAAATTTACACTTACTGCCAGGCCTTCCCTGCTCGTCTCCCTTTGACTGCTTAGAAGTGGTTGACAAGGCTGAGACTGTAATTCTTGAACCAGGAGGCTCCCTACCTTATGTTATAGGGAGGCAGCACCCTTTTCGGGCACAGAGGCTGAGCCAGGTGTGGAAGCACACTCAGTCCTACTCAATGCAATTATACAAGGTAATTAATTAGGGAATTCACGTGAAGCTTTACCTTATTTAGGAAAACTCTTACTTCTGTAAAAGTGAGAAAAAGCTGCTCTCTTTTTCTCTACATTCCGAATTGCCTGAATATGTATTTCCAGATTTAGCCCCACCCATGGCTCCAACTGGATTGCCTCAGGCTCCCTTTTTTCCCCTCATAGGACGCAAACCCTTTGGAGATATTCTTACATGTTAATAAACATCCTCATCTTCAGCCTTCCCACATTCCTCCCACACTTCCAAATTATGCTAAGTATTGTCTTGTGTGACCATGACCTGCAGGCGCTGGTGTGCCGCTCCCCCCCGCCTTGTTCCTTGTTGTTCTTGATACTGTGCTTGTGGGAATGTGAACTCTGCAAAGCGATGGCAAACGCCGCCTCATTCAGCGAGGGATGTTTTTACATTGCGAGTGAAGGAAGAGCAGATAGGAAACCTTCTTCTTCTCCCATTTCTCGTTCGGAAACTCAGGATATGATGTCTATGTTTTGTATGTGAAGTTAGGCCTGTTGTGTGGCAGAAACGCGGGAGCAGCTGGAGAGGAACAAGCTGACCCGCTCCTGGAGCATCATTTAACATGGAAAATGTTTGTTGCCTTTGGAAAGGACAATCCTAAGAGCAGGGCTGGCTGGGAATTCCTCAAAATCAAACCAAAATGTCAAGGAGGAAGTGGGTGTCTGTGGATAAACTGGGAGTGCTGCAAGCTGAGCAGGTAGCCTCTTGTCCATCACATCTCATGCTTCCTGAGCTCCTCTCTGTGTGCTCATGGAGAAGCTTGGTTGCCCAGCTTTCTTCAACACTAGGACACAGACTGAGCCCTATTGCCTTTAGTCACAGGGCTGCCTTTAGTCACAGGGATTGCTCGGGATGACGTTTAACACTTTAACACCTGATCCAGAGCATGTCTGTAGACATTGGTTCCTTTTGTCTCATGGTCATTTAAGAGATTTGGCCAAAAGTGCCTGTTCTTGGCTGCTTCCTTGTGGGGAGGATTTGGGATCTTCTTCTTTCTAGCTCCTGCCAGATGTGGCAGCTGTGGGGTAAGTCAATCTGCCCAGTACCCTGGGCCTGTCTCCGTCTCCTCCAGCACTTGCCACCAAGCTGCCAGTGTTAGCAGGGGGTCGGAAAGGTGGACATTTGTCCTTCGGCATTGGACAGAGAACACGAGGCTGGCTTTAGGCAGGAGGGGAGAAAGCTGGAGGCCACAGGGACTGGCCAGTGCTGGACCAGAAATAGTTATGCAAGGCGGAAAGGAAAGGAAAGCAAGTTCACATTGCACCAAGGAGCAGGTAGGACAATGTTTGGAGGGGTTGTACAACTCTGGCGCTTCCTGTTTTCCGTGGGCAGGAGCTGTGATTGTCACTTCTTATTCAGCTCCTCATCCTGGGAGGAAGACACTATCGGGCTGTCCAGGGGCAGCAGGATGTTTATGTGGTAGGCTGAGTCAAGGTACTGCTTTTAATACTCCCCGGAGCAGAGTCATTGGGGGAAATGTACATTTTAGGTTTTATTTTTATTTAGAAAAGGCTCATAAACATCCAAAGTGCTCTGGGATTGCCATGCGGGCGGCGTGCCTCCCTGCCAGCTACGGGTTATGTTTTTCTAAGGCTATTACACAAGGATTTTACAAGGTGCCATGAACTATTGGTAATTCAGGGAGGATTCATGTAATTAGTGATGTTATGTTGAGAAGCTTGGCTTAATTACTGCAGAAGCTGTTAAACTTTGCATTGACTTAGCTGAGGGCCCAACGTCAATGTGAACACCGAGTGGTGGTGGAGAGGGGCTAAGGTCATCCTGCAACCTCCACCATATGCCCGCCCAGAGGACCTCTCTCTCCCCAGTTTATTAAGGACAAGTGTGTTTTCCTGGGAGAGGGGGGCCAGGGGACTCAATGTGCCTGAATGTCTTAAGAACTGAGGGATTACAGCCTCATCTCTCTGCGGCAGCAAGTGGGAATCCCATGGGAGAGAAAATAGCGTGTTGGACCTACATGTGCAGGGGAAGGATGCTCATGGGACTAGTGGCCATCTTCTCTGTCACATCACCTCCCATGGGACCAGCAGTCATCCATCCCATCACCTCCATCCCATCACCTCCCACGGGACCATCAGTTCTCCACAGAACTTCATGGTGCTGCTTGAACAGCACAGGATCTTTTACCACTGAGAGTTTCTCTAACAAGAGCTCTGTCTTGCTTTGCATCCCAAGCATCTCCCAGCTCCTCCTGGTCTTCCTCCCTCTCTTCCTCTGTTAAGATGCAGTAGGACCATGGGGAGAGGCCTGGAGTATGCACAGACAGACCAGGCAGTGCCTGTGCCTGCCTGGTGACTTGGTGCTTCACCTTTTCTTTCTCATTTTTTAAATATGAATCAGGTCCTGTCCTGGCTGTTCTGTTCCTTAACAACATGTGCTTTAGGGTGCGACTCTTGGCTGCCCTTTACGTTTTAGTGCCCTGACTGCAAGTATTAACGTGGGCAGATGTTTATTTATTTAATCCAGACACTTCTCTTCCTTTTGGGACCAGAGAAAGAGGAGGATCCTCAAAGCACCCTCAGGAGCCACTTCTCCACCCCACTGACATGGGAGCAAAGCCTCTGCTTGGCCTCCAGCTTCACAGATATTGTAGGGTCTTTTCTCGTCTGGCCACAGTGGTGCTGCTGGGGGCTGCACAGAGGAGATCTGGGTCCAAAACGTGTCAGGACCTCCTGGAAAAGGGGTGGTGGTGGTGGTGACAAACGTTGGGATGGCAGGAAGGAAGCCTCGGATATAAAACATCACTCACTGGACCCACATTTTGATCCCACATTCCCTGAAGTGGGCTAGGAGGACACAGGCAAAGCAAGATGAGATCTCATAGGATTCAAGCTTGTGTCTCCCATGGGTCCTCTTTTCCTGAGCCTCAGGTCCCTTACTGCAAAACTGGGACCCCTTCCCCAGGCTTCACATCTTGCGTCTGCCCTATTTTTTGGGGGGAAGCACTTTTGCTTTACATTTAAAGCAGTATTTCCTCCTTTTTGCCTCATTTCTCTGTGCCGCTGCCTGGCTGGCTGAGGAAGGCTCCTACAGCGTCTGTTGCTTGACGTGGGGGGATGGCTTTTCAGGGAGCTTTTGGCCCAGGATGGTCCCCGAAAGCCGAGCTTGTTTGAGGGCACATGCAGACACTGCCCATCGCTCCTGGCCTCTCCCAAGGGAGCGCTGCCATGTTACGCTGCTGGCTATCATGTTCTCTTGGTTGCTGGTTGTTTCCATTATTCATATAGAAACTCTTTAAGCATTCCAAGATCTCCGACTGGATTTGAGTGACTTTCAGAGGAGGCAGCAGCACGGCTCGCTTGGGATACTTCTACACCTGGCCTTGTGGGATGTTATTTCTGATGAGCAACGTTTTCGGGAACTCTGGAATCTCTGCTCCCAACTGTTTTACTGTACCAGAAGTGGCAGGGGGAAAAGGGTGTAAGGTCTGTTTGTTTTACTTTTTTGTCCAGACAATAAGCCAGCAAATACTCCCAGGTTGTTTATATTTGGATAAGGCTGCTCTGCGTCCTGTGAAAGGAAAATGACACATCTACTTCTCCTGCAAGAGACAGTGTGGGACAAATGGAGCTGGGCACGGGCAGGCCTGGCTGCCAGAAGCCTCTTGATGCCACTTGTGTGATGCACAGGGTGACCTTGGTGCTTTGGTCCAGGCAGTGAGGGCACAGCAGGGGCACAAATACCTGTTTTTAACCTGTTGATGGCTTTAAGATGCACAGAAAAGGCAGAGCTTGGTCCCCAGTGCTTAGGCAGCACTGCTGCCTCCTCCTCTTCCACCGGCTCCTGCAGGATGCAGGGCTGTGGACACCAGGAAGTGGCCTCATCAGTTTTCCCACCCAACAAGCTGGTTTTGGAGCCTGTGGGGTGTGAACCACAAACCAGAATTCTGCTTTCCTATGTTTTTTTACCCAAAAGAGTGGCCCCTCCTGCTGTGAGGAATGGACAGGAGGCATCACGGAGGGGTTCAGCTGCAAGGCATTGGGCTGGCTCTGCTTGGCTTCCACCTGACCCTACCTGGGGACACTCAGCTCCTTGTGCCTGTGTGCCCCCTCCCTTGCTGGCCCTGAGCCTCACACCTTCCTGCAGGCAATGGGATTTAGGTGCTGCAAACAGGACCAGCAGCAAAGGCAGGACTGAGCCAGTGAGGGTCCATGCCCAGCCCCATCCATCCAGCTGTCAGAGCCCCTTGCCTCAACATTAGCCTTGTCCTAGTGTGCCTGACTGCAGGACTCATTTGGGGGATCACATAGAGCACCCCGATTGGTGATATCCCCCCACGGGTGTGGGAGCCTCTTGCCCCATCCAGCTGCGCAGAGCTGAGGGGTGCTCTGCCCTGCTCTCCTCTCTGCTGACACCCAACCCAGATGCATACCTGAGATGTTTCCACAGGAGCTGGGCAGCCCTTCACAGCCAGGCACAAAGAGGAAGGTTATGGAAACAATCCCAAGATGTTTTCTTTTTGGGTTTTAATTCATTTTTCAAACGAACTCGCAGAGAGCTGCTTGCCCAACAGGGAGAGGTCGGGCAGGGATAAAATGTGCAACCCTGAGGCCCCACAGCACCACCGGTGCTGAATCACATCAGAGGAGAGGAATTTTCTTGGCCAGGGGATCAAGTGCCTGTTTCACCCCAGTGGAAGCTCGGCAGCTCCCAGGGTGACAGCTTCACCCTCGGGTGGGTATTTTGAGGGAGAGCCAGGAGCTCACAGCCCCACCGCAGCTACAGCTCCAGCAGGGCCCAACATCCTCCTTCTTGAGCTCAAAATTGGTCAGAATTATTGTCTTTTTAAAAATATCCTCAGGGCTATTTTTATCTAAAAGTGAAGAAAAGAGAAACTTCTCTTCCTATTGTTTTTTCCCAGGGTTTTTTGGAAGAAGGAAGAGGGGAAATGACTTACCTCCCTCATTCAAAGCTGGCAAATGCAGCCAAAAATTGCCTCCTCCTCCCATTATTTTATTTCTATTAGTAAACCTTGCCTAAGTGCCTGTAATTTGGGCACCTCTGGGACATTTTCATTCTGTGAACAACCCCACTCCCCTGCTTCTCTTCTCTGAGGAGCCTATATGGCAGATGCAGGTCAAGTGAACTGCTGTCCATGAGCTCAGGGCTTTGATGGACCCATCAGGGGGTACTTGGGATACAGGAATATTAGAGTCCCGTTTATCCCCGTCTTCATCTGTACATCTCAGCTGACAAGAAGAGCTGCTTCATTGTGAAATCTTCC
Organism: Nestor notabilis; assembly: GCF_000696875.1. Lineage (NCBI taxonomy): Eukaryota > Metazoa > Chordata > Aves > Psittaciformes > Psittacidae > Nestor > Nestor notabilis. Next base: position 27,861 of record NW_009945016.1, on the reverse strand, counting down.
ATCACCTGCTACCTACCACCTTCCTCACCACCTCCACGGCTCCATGAAGGACATCAGTTTTGGTGACCAGTCTTCGTATTGACAAGGGCACACAACCTCCTCCTTGGGGCTGCCCCTCCATTTTGGGGTGCAGTGATTGCAGCACGGCAGCGTAATGCATTAAATTACATTGATTGTGATATGTTTTTACCCTTCAAATGGTTGTTCTCAAACAGTTGTGACAATATTATT
>NW_009945016.1:0-27615 GCF_000696875.1 Nestor notabilis | reverse complement strand
AGGATCGCATTGGTCTCCCTGCAGGTGCTGAGGCGCATTTGATTTAAATCTCTCCAAACAGGCTGGAAACAAGGGAAGTGGCTTTTCATCACAGAACAAAACACGATGTTACAAATGAAAGGGCCTGGAAAACACTGAGAAATCACTTGAGAAGAGAAATGATCCTTATGAGTCCTCTCCAACATGACATATTCTATGGTGCAAACAAGCAAATCGCTATCCTTTCACACACAGCCATGATTAAAGAAGCAGCAGATCCTGGAGTTGAGGCAGTTCTGGCTTGAAAAAGCCTGAAGGATTTCAGCTGTGCTTCCTAGTGCAGGGCATGAAACGCAGCAGCTGTTGGAAGTCGTGCTCTGGTGCACGCTCCACCTGCTGAGTGTGCGTTGAATTCAAAAGCAGGCAATGAAACCCTTAACAAACAGGGCAAGAAAGGCACAAAATAGAGGCCCAGAGACCTCCGTGCCTGAAGGAAGGCTCCAGGAGGGGTGAACTGTTTCACCCCAACAACCACCAGACTCTGCTGGCCTCTGTCTTCCCCTGCACCTATTGCCACTGAATGTGGCATGTGGGAACAAACCACATGTTGGGAGCCCTTTGGAAGCACAGATTTCAGACACGTCATTGCTAACTCTTGCCTAAGACCTTGTGGCAGGTTTTGCCTCTGCGAGCTTGTTGCCCCCAGTGGTTGAGCATCCTCAGCTGATCGTTCTGGTGAAGATGAAGGAAGCAAAGGAGATGACTGATGGAGAGGTGGCTCCCTTGGGAAAGACACCCACAAGCAGGCATCCATCACTCACTTCAGCCCCCGGTGTGGGGGTGAGCCAGCAAGGAAGGGGTGGGAAGATGCTGTGCCAAACCAGTGCTTTCAGCAGCTCCCGAGTGGTGGGAACTGGCGTCGCTGCCGGGATCGATGTGGGAATGCTGCCCCAGCCCTTGGGGTTTAACTGCAGCAGAGCACTGCAATGCTCCTGAGACCTGGCTCTTGGGTCCTCCTGAGGCTTTTTTGCACCCTTGGCTGCTGGTTTGGTGTTGCTCCAGCACATTCCTACTCCCTTACTCCTTCCCCAGCAGCAGAAGACCATGCTGGTATCCGCGGAGAGCTGCCAGTGCCAGCTGCCTCTATAAATAGTCCTGCTATAAACTGAGAGAGTTGGGTCCCTGGCAGGCACAGCCCTGCCTCCAGTCACTGTGTTGCAGGGTGCAGGCTGTGAGCGCTGCCACAACAGAAACACATAATGTTCTGTTAGAGGGCTTACATTTTGATTTTCAACTGGTTAATACGTGATGCGATGGTGGCCACTGGTACTGCAACAATTCCATTCCCTTGGTCTTATTGAAGTCAAATGTTCTTCTTTTTGTACTGGGATGAATTGTTTTTAGAAAGCAAACGAAGACACTCATGCACGCAAAAGCACTGCAGGCTCTGTGGCAACGGGCCTGGGAGATGGGTTTAGATGTTGGTGTGTTGGGGTCAGACCTGTGGGTCTTTGTTTCCCTGTTTCACGGAGGAGTCAGCATGAAGCTTGCAGTCGGCGTGACTGCAGGATACATCCTTCCATGTTGAAGGCTGGAGCTTCCCCAGCAGCAGTGGGATGAAGGCAGCTCTCACCTCCATGGCCCTGGGGAATAGCAGCAGTGGTATGTCTCAGGCTAAGCTAAAGGGACAGTGTTCAGTGTTCAAGGCCAGGTCGGACACAGGGGCTTGGAGCAACCTGCTCTAGTGGAAGGTGTCCCTGCCCGTGGCAGGGGGTTGGAGCTGGATGAGCTTTAAGGTCCCTTCCAACCCAAACCAGTCTGGGATTCCATGGTCTCTTTATGCTGTCCTTGCCCAGATTGACTTTCTGAGCCTTTCCACACGAGGAGGCCAAGTCCCCAGGAATGGCCCCATCGGATTCAAACCCGTGTGAGGAGAAGGAAAGCTTTGCCTGCCTGCATATCTCTGACAGCTCCCTGCAATATTAAAGGATATCTCAGGGATGGGCTGCAGCCAGAGCTGCTTTCACTCCCGAGTGCCACATTTTCCACATCCACAGCCCCAGTGAGGGAATCAAGATTTATTCTGAAAAGGAAAAATATATGCACTTTTCCTCTGCTCAGGAAGAACTCTCACTCCCTTCTATTTGCTTGCCAGGAGGAATGGCTTGCTGGGGGTTGAGGTAAGCTTCTGCTGGAGACCCAGAAAACACGTGAATTCCTTCTCGCATTCCTCTCGCCACATCTCCTGTTAGCACTTGAGGATTTCTTTGCTGGTCACAGAGAAAAGCAGTCAAGAATGGTAGGATCCAGTGGGTGGCAGAGCCCTTGTCAGAGTTTTCCTTCCATAGACTAAAGCTAGTGACCTTGGTGGCTTGGTGGAATAAAGGTTTCACGGTGCGAGCACCTGTGCAGTACAGACATAGGTAAGAAGAGCGATGCTTTTAGATTAAAGACACTGAAAACCACTGGCATTCAGGCTCAAAACAGCCTGTCCTGAGACTGTGGTGCTCCTGTGTGTGGGCAGAGGTGGGGAGCAACCCCCTGAGGCAGACCCATATGTCCTGCTCCTCCCTGCGGCTCCACTGGGGAGCGTGGGTACGTGCGTGTTGAGGAGTGTGGGAGCTGTGTGGTGGGAGAGTGGGAATGCTGGAAGGAACGTCTGTTCCTTCTGTGCTTATGTTTATCTCCCGGTGGATGACCAGGCTCAAAAGGCAGGATACGCCTCCCTGGAGCCCAAAGAACTCACAAACATCTACCTGGGAAGGATGCAAACCTGAACCCTGCTGCTAAAAATATCCAGGCAAACAGAGGTTTTCCAAAACAGAGTTCCGGAAATGCTAAATTTGGAGGTGATTCATTGAGGGAGGGGGGCACAACTGCTCTATTTTTTTTTCCCTTAAGGCAATTGGGAACAATGTAAATCCCAAATGCCTTCATCCTACCCCTTCGGCGGGGCTGCTGTGCTTTGAAGCATCCATCAATAACCTCGTAGGCACCGGCTTCCCAAGAAAGCAGACCTGCTGCAAAAACAGGAATCCCATATCGGGCAGCAGGAAATGCTATTTTTACATGAAGTTCAGATTAAAAATAAAAGGGAAAGATATGCACCATGGGCACAGGCTAAAATTAAACCTTGAGCTTCTCCCCTGATGGCTGGATCCTGCTGCTCGCCTGATGGAGAAACCGAGGGTGAATGCCAAGAAGGAGCCCGCTGTCTCTGGCTGCTCTTGGTGGGATTTGCTCTGCTGCAATGCTTTTCTCTTTTCTTTCTCACTCTTTTATGAGTGTTGCTTAAATAAAACACCCTGGACCACTGCTGCGGCTCTTTGCATCTTCATGTGTCTCCTGGATGTATTTCTGAGCCCAAAGTTTTAGTTTCTGACTGCCCCATGAGCTGCCCTGACCTGTGTCCAACCCAAGCCTTTCTCTGAGTAAACTTTCTGCACCCAGATATTCCAACATGATGTACTGATGCATCATGAGGATTTGTCTTGCCCAAGTGACTCCACCACTGCCCGTTTTGGGTCTGCTCCCCTGCAAGGGATGGACTGGCACATCTGGTCTGGATTTTGAGCATCACCTTTCAAAGTTCTTTGGGATCTGTAGCAGTGAAACAAGCCATGAGCCACAATCCCCAAATCTCTTTCCTGCAGTCCAACACTGAAACGCAGCTGCCGAAGCAGCACTGTGGCTGTGTGTTTCCATTACCACTGTGATTCGTACAACAAATGCAAACCATTTGCAGCCATGCTTTTGATCTTCAGCATCTCGGGGCTCTGCCAGCTCAACCTGTGCTCAGGGCTTCTCTCTGAGCCACACCAGCTTTACCAGCTCGGCACTGGGTGGCACTGGGGCAAGTCCCGCAGGGACCATCGGTCATGAAGGTGGTCCTGATGGCACCTTATAAGCAGTTCTGTCAGGCAGCTCACTGCAGGCTTATCTGTATAGGATCTTGGGCCAAAAAGCTTTATATTTGGCTTGTGAAAAGCAATTAAGGTGGATGCAGAAAAGTCACCTGGTAAAATGAATGTGTGAGGTGCACATCTCCTGACTGACCACACTGGTGTTTTCTATGTGTGTGTGTATATGTACATACAGATATATATAGGTACAGTCTACTTCCTGCCTGGGAAAAGTCCCTTTCAAATGTCCATGGAAAGCAGGAAGGCTTTTGAGCTCAGGTGGGGGCTCTTTGCACCATGACAGGGTTTCCAGCTGGGAGATGCCCAAACCCCATGGAGGGCCATAACCAGAGGCAGCAGGATGGCTACAGCTCGCTCTGTCAGCTCGCAGCCAGATGGGTGTTTTAGGGCTCAGAGGACCTGGGAGTGCATCCTCTTAACACTGACACAGTCCAGAAAAGCAGCAAGTCTCCAAAAGGTGGTGAGAGGAATGTAAATGGCACTCAGAGGGGATAAACCACATGTAAAGTTGGACATTTTGAAGCTCAACAGGAGAAACAGCAAATATGCTGAGCCTGGGGTGTCTTAGCCCTCGCTTGCCCTGGAGGTACAACCACCAGCTCTGCCCAGGCTGACCCTACACAGACTTTATCCAAGAACTCCTCTGCTTTGCCTAATCCAAGAGGAGATAAAGCAAAAGCATGCAACACCCTTTTCTGCAGCAAAGCTTTGCTCTGAGACTTTGGCTGCAAAACATATCCTGAAAGGTTTTTGCTTGGAAGAAGTGCTTAAGAGCATCTGCAGCCTTCATCAGGAAAGGAAAGCCCATAAAGATCAAGTGGAGCAGCTTAAGTTAGCCAGACCCCTGCAAGTGCTTAGCAGAGGTTTGGCTTGACAGGTAAACAGGGCTTTGAGAGTAGAATTTCTTTCACCTGAGCTGGTCTCCTCCTACTTAATGCAATTACATGAAGGTTTGAAAGGCTGGGGAGAGAATGATAGTGCTGGATCACTGCTGAGAGCCAGGTTGTGTGAAGGGAGCAACCTTTGGAGAACAGGTAGGAAAGGGAGGATGAATGATGAGAAAGCATTTGGTGGTGGTTTTGTACACTCCTGAATGCCCCAGGCTGGAGGGAGTTGCCTGGGTTGTTGGTTCAGACGTAGTGTTGTTTTTAGAAGATGGCTTTTTGATTCTGGAAGATGGTAGGGTTGTAGCATCATCACTGCTCCTGTCTGTGGCTGGCCTGCTCAGCTGCATATATTGAAACCTAATATCATAGCACCACTTGCCCTGCGTGTCTTCTTGTGCACTGAAGAGGGTATATGGGAAGAGCTGCTGGCAGCTTTGCTAGCTGATATGGGCAAGAAATTAAATGATGTTGGGCAACCCTGTGTGTGAACGACTGCATGTGGCTCGCGTGCAGCGAAAACTGGCTGTCTGGAAGCACACAAAAATGCAAGCCTGTGATTTCTGCTGTCTTGTGTAAGTGCTTCTCACTTCTGTCATTTACTGTAAGATGAAGTAGTGAAATCTGGCTTAAAAAAGAAGTGATGTGAAATGGTACCTCATCTGATCTGGGAAGAACACCAGCCAGAAGTGGGCTGCTCTTCCTCTGCAGGGTGCAATCTATTTTGGACTTTACTTCGTAAAACTATCTTGCTGATGCATAAAAGGTTTTGCTTTCCAAAACATCACCTTGCTGGTTTGCCCCTTTGAGATTGCCGTCATGATTGCTCCTGTGCCAGAGAGGCTGGGGGGCTCTGTCCCTGCCTTCCCCCTTCCCAGGGGCAGGGTCTAGGTACCAGCAGAGAAATAGGGCATTTAAAGTTAGTTTTACTTGACTTTCTGGAGTGGACTGAGTTTCTAGCTGGTTATTCCTCTTTTAATGAGAGCTCATTTGGGGATTAAATACTTGAATCCTGTGTGAGAATCTGGTGGGATATCGTGTGTCCGTATTTGATGCTGAGTTAATCACATGCCATCATTTTAATCCTATCCCTGAAGAAGAGAGGCTTGCAGGGCCAGTGAATGCTTTGGGGCTGGGACTGGGACTGGGGCAGGGTGTGTGTGTGAATCCTCCACCAAAAGCCCCTTGGGGCTGTAGCACTTACAGGGAAGAGGCAACTGAGAGATACCACTTTCTCTGATGTCACTTGCTTGGCCCAGGTATAGGACCTATGGTCTGGCTCCAGGAATGAGGATCAGTGGGTCTAGGAGGTGCACTGAGGTGGTGGAGAGGGCTTCCCGTGTAGTCCATCAGGATGCCTGAGCTGCAAGGCAATCTCCACAGGAGTACTCATTGTGACTTTGGGGATTCAGGTGAAAACCTGTGTTTCCTGATCCCTCATGTGAATGTAAGGCAGGTTGGTAGTAAGCAGAAGTAGCTGCCCATCTGATGGCTCTCCTCAAGCATGCATGTGTGCCCAGACGTAATGGAGGTCATGCCACCCCCAACGAGATAGGTAAACGTAGAGCTTGTGTCCCTGGAGATCTCAGCTTTTTTTTGCCTGTGCTAGAAACTGTGAGTGTTGCCAGAGGCAGCCCAAAATGCAGAACTCAAGGAGAGAGCGCAGGGTAGGACCGAAGGTGTGCACTGACACCCATCCATCATCCTAAAGTGGTGATGGGCTCAACATGCTCCTCTTGGCTGACGTGCTCAGGTTTCTTGGGCCTGGTCCCCATTTCATATTCAGCAAAACAGAACAGTTCTTCCTCCTCCCCCAAACATGTTATGTTGCAAAAAAATATCTGCTGGTCCTTCCTTTCCAAGATGTTTCAGAGTCAATTTTTATCAGAAAAAAATAAAAACCCAACCCAAAACTCAAAACAGGAAACTCTTATCAGCTTGCCAGGAAGCTCTATTGCTTTGTGGAAGTGTTACCCTGCGGTCATTGCTACTTTCAGTAGCTGTTTGTGAGTAATTTATGGCTTTAAGATGGGCGTCAATCTTCCATACAAGCACGGGAGAGGCTCTAAAGCTGGAAGGGGTAGTGGTAGGAGTGGAGGGTGGAGGGGAAATGCCAAGGAACAGGATTTGTATTATCTTACTACATATATTTACAGTGATAAGATTTTCATTGTTTTCTATGGTAAATTATGATCCTGTTTTTGTTCTGTATTCAGATCAGGAAACAACGAAAATACGTCTTCAAAAATGCAAAGGTTTAGTCTTCAGTGACTGTTGCTCAGCAAAAGTAATTGAAGAATTTGGGATGGTTATAACTTTTTGGCAGGGGAGTTCCTAAATCATTGCCGTACGAAGTCCTGTGTGTTTGTATTCCAAACATGTGCAGGTGTCTCTGTGTAAAACTATATATATACGTGAATATATATATACACACACATATATATGCTATTGAAACTTGTCAAACTTGTCACAGAGAGTTGGCTGGTTCTTTTCCATGCCCCAGTTTTGGTGTTCCCATCTCCAACACAGAGGGCTTGTTCATGTCCAGAAGTAGTTAACTTAAAAATAGCATTCCTCCAAAGTGTCTCTGGATTTAAAAAGCCCAAATGGTGGTATGCAATGGAGTAAAACGTACCTGAAAACTCAGTGCGTGTGTGTGTGCGCTTTATGTACAGAGATCAGGAGCTTAACATTCAAACCCGCCTGGTAGTTGTGTTGATCAGCACTGTCTCCTTGCCCAGTATTTCCTTTTATTTTGCCTTCTCTGTCCCCTGGTATATCTGTCCGAGTGCTTTGTGGGTTGCTGTCATACAGCATTACAGCAATCTCTCCAACAGAGCTGTTTTGTGTGCTGCGAGCTGTATGATGCGAAGGAGGAAGCACAATGCTGCTGCCAGGTTATCGTGCTTGTTGCGTTGACTGCTGACTAAAGTACTTGTTTATCTCTTAATTTCTGCTGGCAAATTTCTTTTGCTTATAAGTAAGAATTAAACTTTTGTCTGGAAAGCTGAGCTGCTGCCATGAATGAAAAAGAGACTTTCTGAGTGCATAACCCATGACCAGCTCTCTCAATGGCAGTTTGGCAGTGGGGTTGTGCAGAAGAGCCAGGATGATGTCCCAGTTAAGCCCACTGAGTGCCACCAGTGATACAGAGCACTTTTCCATGGTCTCTTAGGCTGGCCTAGCCTGGGAGTTAGAAATACAACGTCGCTTTGGGACTATGGGGAGCAATGCTTTTCTTGGGGAGTGGTGCACTTCTCAGCATGGCTTGGGGTCCCACTCAACTGGAGGAATCCCTATGAAACCAAAATCAGGGAGGTTAAAGATCTCCATCCTTCCATCTTGTAACAGATAATGAGCGCACTTCGAAACCTGACTGTGCTTATTGGCTCCTGGTCTGGTATCCCTCTCTGAAACAGATCTTTAAATAGAAAGATTAACTTTTTGCCACCACCCCCCGTTTTTAAATGATGGTCTTAAACCCAGAGCTCTCTGTGGGTTCAGCATGCTGTGTTCTGCACTTCTGGGAAATGGGCTTGCGCCTTGACTGCTTGAAGTCTTTGGCCAAGTGTAGTTGATACAGAGTGATAACTGCACTCATGTGAACCCATTTTTCTCTCTTAATATGCACTTATCTCTCTAATAGGGCATTTAAAGACATTTGTCTGAAACCCAGTAAACAATAGCCTTTTTCTCTCCTTGGACAACATTCAGTGTTTGCACCAGCACTTCGTTAGGAAGTAAATAGCTATTTGCTGGGGCTGTTAAAATCACTCTTCCTCTCCTTGTACCTTATCTCATCTTCCTGGGCAGAAGTCAAGAGCCTCTTTCTTTCCTCCCTCCCCTTCCCTCTTACATATACAATTGAATACAAATGATCCAAGGGCTATAATATGCCAGGTATTTTGCACACTCATCTCTGGGGAGCTGATAACAGCAGCCTGCCTCTCTTGGAAACAGCCTCTTGGCTGCTCTCTTGCTGGAGTCAGCAGTTGCTCACAGGGCTGGGAGGTGCTTGTCTTTGCCCTTCTAGCAAAGGACTTGGGGCAGGCAATGAAGTTGCATTTCTGATTATTCTTGAGGCTTTGGGGTGTCTCAAGAAGAACTAATGCTGTAAGCTCACTGACAGGTCCAGCAGCTCAGTTGCAAACCTCCAACCAGGGTGGTGGGCTCCTTGAAAGGCATTCCCTTGGCTAGATGAAGGGGGGGAAAGGGCTGTGAACACCATCTGGAGATGGTGGGAAGCCAGGTCTACACATCCTCTTCCCCCAGGGGTGTCCAAGTGGCTAAGGTGATCCCAACAGCCCTGTGCCCACCCCAACCTTGGCAGCCTTGCCATGTAAATCCCACCTCTGGCGTTCATATTGAAGGTGGATGAGTAAATCCCCTTCTGGGTAAAGGGGAAGGCTGCACAAGACACATGCCTCTCAGCTGTGCCGGTGGCCTGCAGCTCTCAGCAGGACCATGCCAGCTTCTGTTCATAACTGTCCTCATGGAGGAAGCGGTGACAGGCTGCCAGGACGCCTTTATTTCTGTGAACCAAGTGAAACGAGCGAGGTGACCTGTCGGAAACAGTGTTAGAAATATTTGTGACCCTCTGTGATCTCTGCAGGGCTGGGATAGAGGCAGCTGGAAAGGGCGACGTGTCCCAGTCTGTCACATCAGCAGTTTATCATCTCCTGCTGTGCAGGGCTTATTTCTCTTCCCCTCTGAAGGAGAAATCCATGTTTCCTGCTTGGAGGAGAGTAGCTGCTCCGGGATGCCTGGACAGACCCTCCATGCAGGTGTGACCTGCTTTCCACACGCTCTCCTTGCACCAGCCTGCCCTGGCTGCATGTACATGGCATCTTGACCAACTTCCAGCAGCTCCCCCCAATCTCGCCTCTGAACCTCTGGGGCTCCCTTTTGTGCCTTTGGCAGCTTCTCCTGTGACATGGGCTGGGAAGCCACCTCTGCTGTGTTGCTCTGGGACCTGACAGGGACTGACTTTCTCCAGAGGGCTACAGGATAAAGGGCCATTACTCTTGCCCGTTTCAGAAGGTAGTGTCAAGATAAGCACTTTTCTTCCCCCACTCCTGCTGTGCAGGTCGGATGAGGATCTGTACGTCCCCAGAGCCCTACTGGGAGGGGAAGAAGGACAGAGAGTGGCCTTGAGAAAAACAGTTGTTATGAAAACCCACAAACAAAGCCTGTGACTGCTCCTTCCAGGTTCCCACAAGAGATGTGAAACTCTGACCTTGGGTCTGTACTGAAGTACTGCCAAGGTTGAGATGCTGTGGTGATTCTGGGGCTTGACTGAGCTGTGCAGAGGATGGAGGGGAAGGGAAAAGCTGTTCAAGCCTAGACTTTGCCACTTCATAGGCAGCACATGTCTCTTCTCTGTGCTGTTCTGCTGAAGTGCTATGCCCGAGGCTTGGCAGAGCCTCCTCCCTGCATCCCTTCTCCTCATGACACAAGGAATGTATTGCAAGCAAAGGGCTGGAGCAATTCAATCAGCAGAGCTTTAAGGAAAGTAACTGCTGCCAAACCTCACTGCCTCGTCAGTCACCATTCCGGGGAAGTGTGTGGGGGGACACACAAAACCACCAAAACCCCATCACCATATACAAAGCATTCAACCATCGCTATACTTGATGGTAAAGCAAAATACACACATAGCTCTGTCAAGAGCTAATTGCTGGTTTATAGCATGTACTGCCTGCCTGGGGCTGAAGCAGGTTTGAACCAGAACTTACAGTCTAGGTCCCAGTGCATCATCAGTACTTGACCCATGGTGGGGTTTTGGTTAAGGCTCCCTGTGAGACCTGGGGTTGACATGAGCTGCTGGCATAACTCCTGTTCTGTAAAGATCTCTGTTAACTCCAGTGCATGTGAGACACCTCTAGGCAATAAAGCTTCTTTCTCAATTGCTCTTCTGGTTGCTGGATGATTTATTGGCTCTGAGCAGCCTACAGAGCTCCAGACTAGCATTAAATGGTAACCACTAGATCATCTCCTTTACCCTTTTGAGGCTGCTCAGTTTCAGAAGGAAGAGTCAGGGCTTGCATGGCTTGGAAGAAAGAAGGGATTTAGGTGTGCTTTGCTAATATGTGTTGGTGACTGCTGGTAGGACCCTGGGAAGCATGCCACTGTTTCTTATTATAGTTAAGTTTGCAAGATGTGATTTCTTTGCTGCTTTTATCCCTTTGGCAGGATAAGTCATCAAAGATGATGATATTAATTGGAGAACTAACCTTCCTTTGTGGCAAATGGTGTGAATTCCCTGGTTTGCCAAGGGTTTGCTCTGTGTTAGAACTAAATCAGTGGGTGCTAGTTAGCTGTTATGGATGCTTAAGCTGCTCATGTCCTTTCTGTGTATACAGAGGAATTAAAACTCCTCGCTGGCATGTGAAGGAACTCTTTACTGAGGGATTGGGTCCTTCCATCCTAATGAGGGAGCAATTCTGCTTTGGAGAACTTAACATGCCTGTTAGCTGGCAGCTGGGGCTCCAGTTATGCAGTTACGGTACAAGCTGGACATGCCTGTGCTGTGGGATGTATAAGCTTTAAAGATGGTTGGGTGCAGATAATTCTCCCTTGTCTCTTTCGTGGGTGGCTTAAGCATGGTAGACAGACAGGCAGCAAGCCCTTATATTGATACCTTCCCACTGTCTTTAGGGGGAAAGCTGTTGAAATTCTGCCTTGAAAACTAATGGTTGAAGGAGGTAAGAGAAGTGTCCAAAGATCTTTCCCTGGGAGCTGCGCTTCCTTCTGCCATCACCTTATAAGGAACTCCAGTGATTCTCATCTCACGGATACATGTGCCGGGTGGTAGGCTGAGCAGTGGGTAACAGCTATTTAGAGATGCTTTTTAGTTGGCATTTGCTTGCAGTGATCTCGTGAGGCACAAGGAAAGGAATTCCACGCGTACGCCCTTCGCTTGTCTGCACGACGGCACAGGCAAGGAGGACAATATAATCCAAGGCCTATAAATATCTCTCACGTCCATGTCTTCAGAAGACATTAACGGAGCCCTTGCTGACGCTTGTTTACACAACACGTAACTAGCTGGAGGAGAGCCCATTTTAAACCTAGCAACTCTCACAGTGTTTGACATGCTCCTGACCAGCAAAGGCACCAGTGGAATGGGCACGCCATGGACAACACATGCTTGTACTCACCAGGGATTTCTCTGCCTTAGGGCAGAGAGATGTTGTTTCAAAATGTATTCATTTAAATACTGGTTTTGTTACTCTGTCTGCAGTGCCTGAAGGTGCTGGGAAGCTACACAGTGATTGAGTTGCCTGCACTAGCCTTGAACTTCTTAGGATGTCAAGTTTCCAAACTCAGCTTTGTTCCCCCCGCCACCCTTGCACAGACTAGGAAAATAAGGGAAAGCCCAAGGAAGGAAAAGGAAAGACCAGAAAATAATAGATGCTGTATTATGAGAACTCCACAAAAAACCCATAGATGTTACAGTCAAGCTGCTCCTCTGTGATAACTCAATGCTGTTCTCTATGAGCATTCCCAAACGCCCATCTGTCAAGCTTTGAAGGACTTTAGGGCTTCTGAGCCTAGGAAGAGGTTAAATAGTCTATCAATCATGTCCCTTGACTTGCCAAAGCCTAAATGCGGAGTTACCTAATCCCTCTTCCCACAACTTGTCCCTATAGCAAGAGAAATACTGAGATAAACAATAGCAGAGGAAGAAGCTGTCAATGATGCAAGAGGTGTAGCCCTGCTGGGCTTGTAGGAACAGTGTCACTCTATGTAAGGTCAAATGGCCCATAACTGTGTGTTCCCCAACCAAAGGTTACTGACATATGGACAAAGCATTAAGGCATAACAAGGAGAACAAGTTAAAAGAACAGTTTCCAGACTGAAGTCTGAATTTCATTGTTGTATGGAGTTTATGTTGGAACCTGAGATGATGGAAAAACTGATTCTAATGTTTTGTTTGATTAGAAATCCCTCTGAACTATGGCTAAATTCCAGCTCACAGAAGTAATTGCCTTATTCTAAACTACACACCTCCTGTGAAATCTTATCCAGGGAACTTAGTGTAATTACTCTCCTTCCCTTCACAAATGGTAATAGAGCACTGTTGATCCAATCTGCCATAGTAGAGAGAACTTAATTTCCAGGAAACCCATCTCTTGGCCCATATAGCTTGTGGGTACAGGTTTTTCTTCTCCAAATCCTTCCCAGAAAGGAACAGAAAAAGAAAAGACCAACTGCAGTTCCTACTCGGACAAAGCAGAAAGACCTTTTTGTTCTTCTGACCTTGTGGAAGCTCTTCTGTCTGTGGATGGATAGAGAGGGGCATAAGAGCAGGGAGTGATATGTTCATGAGATGGAATCCCCCACCCATAGACATGAGAAAATGAATAGTTTCTTCTGTATAACTTCCAGGGGAAAACCTTGTTCAGTAAATGAGAACTGCTTTTACAAAAAGGAAGCACTGTTGGACGCAGATAATACCTTTGGGAATGTGGTTCTGTGAACCAGCAAGAACAGGCACAGTGGACATGGAGTCCTTGTGGGTTTGGGAAATCACCTCCTTGCTACAGATGTGAGAAACAATACAAGTGGCTGGGATTGCCCAAAAAGTCATAACTCTGAAGGGAGAAGAAAAAAGAGGGTGCATGCAGATGCTGTCTGTGGGAAAGGGATAGAGAAATATATGAGAGAGAGAATTGCATGTGTTGTATAGAAAACCTCAGAGTGCTTGAGGCTTGGTGCGGGGGGCAGGGGTTTGGTGTGTGGTTTTGTTCTTTAATTTCCTGAAGAGCTCAGCGAAAGTAAAATGTACAGGATAAACTTATCTGAATACGGAGGACTATTTGTAAACTGCCTTTCTGGAAACTGCCTCTCAAGATGCTGCCCTGTTCCCTCTAATGGGGTTGATTTGTCTCCTGCCCTGTTGCTGAACCACAGTGCAATTGTGTTAAGCAACTGTCACTAAAGTGCTTGTGTTGGTTTTTCCCCTCCAACACGGCTGGGGAAGTTGCACTCTGACAGCACAAGCGGTTTCTGAGCAAGTGTTGGAAGAACCCTCCCATGCTGCAGTGGTTTTGTGCACTTGACCTGTGCTGGCAGAGCAATTTGTCCCTCTGTCCTGTCCGAGCGAATCCTGCTGACACATGCGGTGTGGGGATGTAGAGCAGGAGCCTCTGCACAACACACCAGGCAGAGGCAGGAGCTGTGGCATGTGCTGTAGCTCTGGTGTGGTCCAGCCGTGGTGTGGAGGGTGACTGCTGCTACCAGGAACACAGCCTCTTGCTCTTTCCTGTTTAACAGGAAGCCTTTTTTTGAGATGGCTGAAGAACAACTGCAGTCAGTGCAGTGAAAACTGATCTATTACCTGTGTTTTAACAACAGGATAGTGGTTGGGTTTGTAGGGTTTGTGCCCCAAAAGCCATTTGATACCCATTACAGTGAGTTTTGGGCTTACCTGAGCACTCTGCTGGTACATTCTGGAAAAAACTATCAGACCTCACCTGCCATCCCCTTTGAGGGAACCAGTTATCTGTTGCTTTCTAAGGAAGTGTTAGATTTCAGCATGGCAGGACTGGCACAAGCAATGTGCTGTAAGAGCAGGCATCAGCAAATCATGCCTACATAGAGGTAGGGCTGATTCAGGGGACTCTGTTCAGCCTCAACCTTGAGTCAGATGAATGCAGATTCTACAGAATGACCTGACACCATTAGCAGATGTGCACACTTGTAATGATGGTGGAACTGGGGGTTCCTGGGTAGTTGACCTGGAGTAACAGTCTGCTGACTTTCCAAATGTGCATTTATTGCTTCTTGCTCTCCACCCTATGGTCTTCTCTCACCTCTCTCTCCTGTACAAATGCCAAATGGAAACTGTGCCAACCACTGCAGCTCACACCCTCTTTCTGCGTGCTTCCCAAGTACAATCCTAACTGCTCGTACTTGTGCATTCCACTGTTGCCTTCTGGGGGTAACAATCATTGTAATCAACACGTAAAGAAAGAGGCAATGACAACAGAAGCAAAATTAGAACCAGCAAGATTTTAGACAAAAGGGTTGGGTCTTTTGTGTCCTTTTCAGATCTTGGTAAATCTGTAGCATTCTGTGACTGACAGGAGAAAACTCTTTCAATATATTCCTTTTCCTAATGACGTATTTATTTGGTGGCTACCTCCTCATTTGTTGAATAAGGTGAGTGGTGGGTACAATTCCACTTGCTTCAGAAAGCCCTGAGGTTGTGATTAGACTGCCAGAAGAGAAAGGAGATGTTGCAGATATTAACCAGTCATTCAGCAATGCACACACAGGGCCAGCAGGGCTGGTCTGTATGTGCACATTTAGGAATGTGCTAAGGATCATTTCCTCATTGTGCTGCATGTAGAAATAAGCTGCTTTTTCTCCCCTTTTCATCTGCATTTCATTTTGCTATGTAAAGAAATAGACAGATCTGGCCTTTCTTTTTTAATAATGTTTTAGGACCAGGGTACAAAAGAGGTTAATGCATTAATTTTTGACAAGTGATAAATGTACTGCAATAAGCACATCCTACATACACAGAATATATTTCTCTATATAATATGAACACAGAGATATAAAATAAGTTACACTTGTCTTGGTTTTTCATCACAGTAGGAGCTCAGCTTATATAAAGTGACAACAGGAATTGGAACAACACGCTGCTCCAAAGCAACAACAAAACCCAGAAGAGTGCCTGTGTGTGTTTGTGTGTTCAGGAAACGAAATAGGAAATAGGGGGATTTCTGCCAAAATCAGGTCTTGAAAGCAAAAATCTCACAGAGCATGAAAGAGGAGGGGGGAGGGTCTCTTAGCTCGGGGCAGAGGTTCTGAAGGAGATCAAGTGTTACTGTGTGGTGAGGAGGAAAGTGGGTGAAGGCTGTCATCTCTGCTACATTTGTGGGGGCACAGGTAGTAGAGCAAGCTCTGCCCAGTGCCCCAGTGTTCTCTGCTCTTATGACGGACCATCTACCTACCTGACAGTGACAGGTTCCTATCTTTACAATAAGAATGGGACCTTAGCTTACATTGTGCACAATGAGAGTAAACATGTCACTTCACAGGAATGATAAACACCACCATTGTTCAAAGAGAAAACACTATCCACTGGTTGAAATGTTCAGTGAGCCTGGGAGTGGTGTTCCAACCCACCTGATGTCTGCCTCTAGTGCCCCCTCCTTCTGTATCCCTTAGGGGGTTGTTCTCTTGGCCTTGCCTGCAGAACTAATCTCCCCTGGGGACTGAAACAGGAGGTAGAGACGATTGGGAATTCTCAGTGCCTGTCCCACAGCAAACAATGAGGAACTCCAGCTGCCCGGTTCAGAGCTGTTTCAGATTTTATTTATGTTGTTTTTTGCTTTAAGGACAGGGAAACACTTGTAAAATTTGCATCTAACAGTAAATCAAGGCTCCTAAAAGTATTAACTCGGGTTTAGTAACTAGTATTTTAGTGTGGGCTTGTATTTGTCAATCAGGAAGTGCTCTTCAGTTTGGCCAATAGCTTAGAGACCTTGCGGTTTCCTCTTTGCTAGCAAGATCTGTCTCCTGAAGTTTGTGAGACCCATTTAAGAGCAGAGGGTGCAGCCAAAGCTCAGGAGTGACAGTGGCAGTTAGCAGGTTTCCATTAGTGCCTACTCCACTCAAAAAACACAGCCCACTTCAGTTTTTCTTCTATTCCCGCTTATCAGATTCTCTTAATCTCAACATCCTTTCCTTACCTTCATATTTACAGACTACACATTAGAAAGCAGGGATGTTACACTGGAAGAGTTAATTGCATATTATTGTGAAGGACTGGACTTTTTTGTTCTCTGTACTTGTTTTCTTTATACAGCAAAATAAGGTATAAATCCAAAGTTGATCTCGCCTCTAAAGGTATAATTTAAGTAAACATGTTTTTCTAGATCTTTCTTTTTACCCCCCCTTCCCTTTCCCTCTCCCATGTAACCTTCCTTTCACTCTGTTACTTTCCTTTTGGATGGAGGGAGGAGATGGGAAGGGAGCTCATTTGGCAGCTCATGACCTTCCAACTTGACTTTAATGAGATGATTCGCCAAGGCAAACTCCTCATCATCCAGCATGCCATCTTTGTCGATGTCAGCCAGTTTCCATATCTTGCCCAGCACCGTGTTGGGCAGCTTAGACCTTACCATCTCCTTCTTTGCATTGGCACCAGTTATTTTACCATCGACGGGCGAGAGTGTGTAGAAGATCTCATCATACATGGGCTTGTCCCTGGCCACCACCCACTCGGCATCATCGATCCCTTCACCAGCGCCTTCGCCATAGCCATGGCCAAATGGACCATGTAAGGTGCCCTCGAAGGCTCCTCCCTTCACCATCTGGGTTGGCCGCTGTGACTCTTCCTGGCGGACGAGCACCATGAGCTGGGCGATGTCATTGGCCAGCATGTCTTCCACGGTCTCCAGCAGCTTGCTCTTCAGGGGCTGGAACTTGCTAAAATCTTGGGCTTGCAACTGATCCTTGAAGTGGGACAACATAACAAGAGGTGAGCAATGTGGCTGTGAGCAGGGCAGTAACAGTGTAGAGAGGGATGCCTGTCTGTCATTTGGCTCAAAAACCCCTGCTATTGCAGAGGAGTGGGGAGCTCAGCATTCCCTCCTCTGAATGCCCTGCTCCTCAGCATGTGATGGGCTCTCTCTGGCTGGCCTTGCTCTTTCTTAAACACTTTTTAAGCCCTACAGAAAATTATCTTCTTGGCTTACAAAGGGGGGCTGACATGGTGAGAAGGGAAGTGGTTTACTCAAAGGCCAAGATGATGGCCATATGCAAGTAAGACTCCTCCTTTCCAAGCTACATAGAACAGAGAAGCAATCTCCCTGAAGACCAAACTGTTCAAGGCAAACTGGTTCTGCAGCTCTTGCTACATCCTCCAGCCAGTGCTCTGCATTTCCTCCCCCTCTGCACTCTGGGAAGGAGATGGCACTCTAGCAGAAGACTGTTCTACATCAGCATGCAGGGCATCTTTCAGATGCTGTAAAGGCAGCAGCATGCCTGTAAAGAGGTGAGCATGTCTTTACAGCATGGCTCAGCCTGTAATTTTCACAGCTAAGTGAAAGTGCTTTAAGCAGGGCCTGCAGGTAAGTAAGTCTATTCTAAAAACTGCAAAATGACCCACAGCTTTAACCTTCACCCTCTGCTTGTTAAATCCACACTATTCGCTCCTTCTGGATTGGTACAGTTATTTTTAAATGCACATTTTAACAAGCAGTGAATGGGATCATCTACTGGATACACTCCATAGATCTCATTCCCAACAACTTACGGAAAATATACTTCAAAAAAGAAAAAGAGCAGATGGGTGTGTTTTTCCATAGGGAGCCAGTAATGACTTCAACAGCTAGCAACTCAGAACAGGTTTCTGCTTGGACTGAAGCCACACAGCAATGTAGCAGTGTCCAGCATTGTTCAAATATACAATACAAGGCTCTGATCCAATGTTCTTTGAAGTCTCTGACTTGCATGAACACTGGGTCAGGTCTTAGCTCTGCAGAACAGAAAACCTGCTTCTCTGTTTAAAACAGAAAAGGGGCATTAAATTTCCACAGCCTCCTTTCTCTCTTTCTATATACAGAATGAAGTAGAAGACAAGAAAAAAAAGGCAGCTCTTGAGGAGGGGGGCATATGTATAACTTTTTCTGGTTATAGTTTTCCTTTTAATATACATTAGCAATATTCTTAGGCCTGGAAAATCTGTAAATGGAACCTGGAATTTAAAATAAAGAAAACCAGAAGAAATAATGTGCTGTCAAGAGCTATTCAGGCAGAGATCTGAGAAATGAAGGCAGCTGTAGCTTCACACGAGCTCTATGTGCAAAAACGTTCATGCCCAAATATAGCCTGCACGTATTACAAGGCCCATTTCAACATTACAACAGGCCTTTCCCACAAGCAACAGCAATCAACGTCTGCATGGCTTCTGAGGCACTCTGATGCCTGGGGCTCTGGCCAAGATGCCACTGCTTACCTGCATCTTTCTCAGATTAGGGAAGTCTCCAGGTGAGATCTGATGCTCCCGTTCAATCCGGGCATAAATCTCTCCCAAGTTGTTAACAAGCTCTTTCTTTTTATTGTCTTTCCCAAACACCGAGGGCATTTCCTTCTTTAGGGAGCTGATGATGTAGGCATGGACCTGAAGGGCATTAAATGATACAGAATGAAAAAGACAAGTGTTAAAGAGCACATTGGAAAATTGTTCCCAGCAGAGAGTATCTGTGCCTAGGACTCAACCCCATCTTGTCCCACCCTGAAGAGCAAGCTCAGCTCCTCAGCTTGCCTGTACCTACTGATTATTGCTCCAGTGCTAAGTGCTGCTCAGCTGTGTGCTCCGTCTGTGCCGAGACAAGGCGAAGATGGTGTATGAGGCCTGGACATACAGCACATTCATACACTCCTCCTGGAGGGAGTGGTGTGGGTTTTTCTTTCTTCCACTGGGCATGGCCTTCCAGGGAACAGTCCCTTTCTAGTCCAAACCAAACATACAGGTTTTGGAGCTCTCTACAGACTATTTTTACTGTTTTAGTATTAACACCAGTCCTTAACTTGTGACATTTTGTGTTTTCTCTTAGAAATGAAGACCCTTGCACAGAGGGCTTTCTAGGCATCTTTGACCTCTCTTCTCAATCGATATGGGATTATTCCCTGTATTCTGAGGGGCTTCATTCAGCTAATTTCAAATATCCAGAAATACAGCAGGCTTATTTGCCATTCTTGTGAGTCTCCGCCTCCTCTGTGTCCATCTAAGCCAGGTACTTCTCTTGGCTATGGAAGTTTAAGGCAAAAGAGCTAGAGCTTACCAATTCCCTTGGTGTGTGATTCTGACATATAGAAAAGGTCTTAATTCTCAAGCTGCTACCACAGAGCAACAGATCTGCTTTCCAGATCCCTTCAGGTGCTACTGCTTTGATCTGTGGCTACTTTTCTCACTGTAGCCTGTCATCATTGAAGCACCAAGCAAAGGAGGTGCTTTCTTCCTTGAAGTGCACAGGACTAGTATGTTGGGCCTGAGTGAAACAGGATGGATAAAAAGTAGGATCCGCCAGCTCTGCAAGCCAAACTGGCCAAAACCACTCCCCCAAAGCCTCCATACTGCAGACAGTCCAAACTGAATGCCTTGGGGGGTTCTATGCCAAGACCCACCTTTGCCAACCGTGCTCGCTTGATGAGATCATTCAGCTTCCTCAGGGCTGCATTGCGGGGCAGGCTTTGGATATCCCTGAACAGGTCCTGCTCCTCTGCCTCAAACAACTTGCGGTTGTCAGGGATGAGCAATGGATGGGACCAAAAGGAGCCAATGTAGACTCGGATGACCTCAGGAGTGTTGACGATCTTTCCTAGGGACCACATGAGGGCACCGTACACCCGCATCAGCTGTTGAGTCTCTATCTGGTCAGCCTTGTTGAGAACAACTCTCATCTTGTCCTCATGGTTCTTCAGGGCCTTGATGACCTCGGAGAATTCATCGGAGATGTCCAGCTTGTGTGCATCAAAAAGGAGAATGATGCGGTCAACCCGCTCTGCAAACCACTCCAGTACAGCAGCAAAGTCATAACCTGCAAGGGGTGGAGGAAAAGCTGAGATGCATATGCATGGGAGAAAAGAGAAGCCTACTTGCTGCACCTGAGCTATGCCATCTGAGGGTGAACTTGCAAAGAGGAAGCTGTCCCAGCAGATCAGGTAGCTTGATAAAGGAAACATGAAACATCATTCCTTGTCCCAAAGCTGGAGATGAGGTGTTGTCCTTCACACTGAAACACCCAAGGTGCACGTGGTTAAGGATGGCTCTCATCATCTCCTTAAGAACGATGCTTCGTTTAAATGCATATCACAAGGGAACTGCTATACTGAAAGAGCTACAGTCTTGCATGTGGCAATGAGAGGTCTAGTTTCTGAATTACTGGTCATCAGCATAGCATACAAAGGCTGTAGAAAGCTGGTTAATTGCAGTACTTGCACCCAGACTGGTTTGAGATGTGTGTCTATTGCTCAATAACTCCAGGTCTTGTCTAGGTTAGCGAGACTGTTTGTCCCATCCAATTCAAAACCCAGGATGCAAATAACCTGCCTTGCCTGAGTAACCATCCTGTCATACCTCCTGCATGTGCACAAAGCAAAATGATTTGTGTTTACTTTGCTAAGTGCTTTATGCTTAGCAGACAGCACTGCTGTGAACACCAGAGGTGGACTCAAGCTACGACCTGTGGGTTCAAACTTCTTATGCCTCGGAACTAAGGATAATAGACACACAGTGTTAGACTTGGGTGCACCTCTAGGCAATACAGGGCATGATAAGTAGTGTGGTGGTGATGTTATTTAAAAACCAGCAATAACAGCAACAACACGACCTTCTTTCCTAGCTCTGTGGTGTTTTTTCACCTCTTGGCCTCACTGAGAGGCTGGTGTTCTCCCTCTGCTCTTCCAGGCTCTCCTATGCTGTGCAATATTTGGGGTTATCTGTGTTGCCAGAGTGTGGTACTCTTAGAAGAGATCAGAACAGAGCATATGCTGTTTGCATTCATATCCTTTTACTATTTTAATCTTGGTTTTCATGAATAAATGTATGACACTTAGTTCAGTACTCCTGCCTCCCTTTTCTTCTTTCTGTCCTCTTCAAAACCTCGAGGACACCCAGTGTATCCTAGTCACTAGGTCAGAACTACAGAAGGAAGGACTGCTGAGCTCTGATCTTGATTTTTGCCACTAGACTTTTCCTCCCTGTGACTGAGCAAACTGGGGTGGAATCCTGGCTCTCAAGTCAAATGAACTTTCTCTTCAGCTGGATAAATCAGTATAAAATGTTTGCCACTACAAAGCATTATTATTGGGCAGAGTTTTGCTTTGGTCAATAATAGTTTTCCCCTTACAAGAAAAGGGGGTGGGGTGGTGGGGTACTCTTGGATGTGGACAGCTTGCTCTGCTCTTTTCCATGGGATCTACGGAAATTGGATGGAAGACAGATGTTTGTCCCACCAGTGGCATTCTGTGCACTTCAGGACACTGGTGCCTTCTCTGGCAGCAGTAAGAAATGATGTGCCCTGGCTCTTTGCTCACTTATGTTTGATGCTGAGAACTTCAGATAATGCAGAATTAGCATTATGTTTGACAAAGACCTGCTGAGCATTCAATATATTATATTGATACCAACATATCTTGCCTAGTCCATCTGTCTGACCTCAGTAACAATCATGAGTCAGATCCTCTTACAATTGGAATAAACTTGGTCCTGCTTGCTTTCAGATATTAACAGCCTTTTAACCTTAGATGTTCTCACTGTAAGGAGCTTACCTCTACAGGTCTAACTGCATATCTGCTGTAAAGCTATGCATGCTGGCTCCTTCCTAAATTGCTCTAGGAGGCACTGGCAGCAGGACAAAGCCATGTGGACTGGGTTCAGGCTCTAAGTTGCTGCTCTGCACACAGATCAGTGAGTTTGCAAATGGGGACCACCCTCCCCTCTAAATGTGGCATGCACACCCACACCTAATGTTCCCTTCTGCCTAGGCTGTACTGGAAACCATTTAGCATGACAGGAGAGTTTATTCTTCACACATGGAGCTACACAGCTTGCTTTTTCACCATGGAAACAATGAGTCAGGCTGACTTTGTTTGGAGATGTTTATGTGTTTAACCTTGTCAAATCTCATTGACTGGGATGCTTTATTGTCAAGCTGGCATGTGTTTGCATTGCACCATGACTACTTATTCCAGCCTTTTTCTTGGGGGGGATCAAGGGGAAAACAGAGTCATGCTCTCTAAGGCACCTTGTAATGCTACAGTGATGTCCTGTCACAGATCATGTGGATAGTGTCCCTCTGACAGTAGAGGAACAGCCAGTTAACTTCCCTATGTTAATAGGGGCTAGGATGAGATGGGGAAGGTGTCTGTACCTATATAAAAAGAAGTGGCATTATAGTTTTGGCGTTAGCTGAGGACCTGGGAGACTGAGCATAGCCCTTTGATCTGCCTGGGTCTCAGGAGTATTGCAAAAGTATCTTTAGGTGCTTAGCTGTGTTGATTCTTATCATGTATCAAGCCTGGATTCACAACAACACTTAGAAGGTATCTGTTCTGTGAGCTTCTTTTTCCTACTCACCAACAAGAAGGTTGCTCTACCCAACAAGAAAAGGGAATTAATATCTGCTTAGACCTTGTGTATGTTCCCAGCTGCTACAGTAACAGTCAGTGAGTGAGTCTTGAAGGTCCCTGTGGACTTCATTAAATATTTAGATTGATTACTAGACTTTCTTTCCCAGCTTCTTTGGTGATATTCTCCTGACAGCTGTCCTGCATATCTCCATTGAAGAGAGACCAAAGCCCTTGGGGAGTAACACTCGGGGTGATGTTTCAGAGCAGGCACAACAGTATGGACTCATCTGCACCCCACTCTGGGACAAAAACCCAAGTCACACACTCATCCTGTATGTCCTGCTAGCTCTGGCACGTAGGAAATGTGTGAGACCTCTCCTGTTGGTTCCCAGCTAAGCAAGAAACCTCTGTGTGCAGTTCTAAGTATTCTCCGGTATGGAGGTATTGGTCAGGAAAACCAAGGTGTAAGTGTGTATTTTGTTAACTGACAACGCTTTAGAGGAAAATCATCATGAGTTTTGTATTGTTTCTTAACATGTAGTATGACCTGCAGAAAAGGGCAAGTGGACAGACCTCTGTTTACAACTGTCTGCTTGGAGTCTGACTATGATGGTATTTTCTCACACAGACAAGTGCCTACAGAATCGCTACATTGGTGATTTGCAGAGTTGACTTTTTAGTTTTGCTTTTAGCACATAAGAAGAGATTGTTCCCAAAGCAGAGTTTTCATTTTCAGATGGTTCTTCAATAGCATGGAGAACTGAGGACGTTTTGCCTGACTCCAGCCAGAGCTGGAGGTGCTCAACACTTGAAAACACATGAAGTTCATTCTGTAACTAAATCTAAGCACTATAACCTCACTTTGACTTCCATCCCCCTACACCTTTTTCATTTCAGGGGTGTGTAGGGCCTAACTTTTTCTTCTGGCAGATTATCATGTGTGAGCTTAGACCAAGAACTGATCTTGATCTACAGTCAAATCAGGAGTTTTTGAAGTGTTCCCTTGCTCATTCCACTGCAAATGTGTTAGGTTTCTTCACGCCCTCTCTTAGTGTTGTAGTGTTGCTAAGGCCTCTCACAAAAGCAGCCAGTTACAATCTCTGATTTGGCAGTGTTTCAGTGATGGGTGAAGCTATCCACATAACACGGCAGTTTTATTCTAAAGTTACAGGGCATTTGGGAAGCCATCTGCTTGCCAAGCTGCATAAATGCAAAACCATCATTGCAGGAATGTTCAGACAAATGAAAAGGGGAGGATTTTCTGCTCAGTAATTCCTGTCTGTTTGTGGCTGCACTTGCATTTCTGTTGAAAAATGATGCACAGCTAAACATTCTCTAATAGCTTTCACGACCTCCAGATAAGGTGAACATGCATAGAAAATGAATCCCAAGCATACAGTACTAGGAGGACAAGATGAACACGATAATAACTTTCTTCTATCAGATGGTTGTTTTTTTTTAATGGGACAGATTTCCTTGTGACAGCGTGAAAACAACTCAACAGATTTTAACTCAAAGCTGGTAAGTCAGTGGATTTAGCATAGAGAGAAAATGATCTTCTTGTAGACACCCTGCCACCTAGACTCCACAAGGCAGACTGGCTTAATGAATACTTGTCTGTGTGCTACTGGAATACCTGGCAGCATGCATTTCACTAAGATCTGGCAGGATTATGCAATTACACTTCTGTCAAGTCAGATCAGGCATGATACAGCCTTTATGCTGACTGGGAAGATAGATGATACCTGACCCAGCATAAAATCTGCCTGATTGTAACATTTTTGAGCCAATTTAAACCAGCAATGAGTGTGCATGTTTGGTTCAGCATCTCTCACCATGTAGCTACACTGGTTGTTTTAACTGTTTGTTTGAGGTTTGTTTGGTTTTTTGCCTAGTAGTAAGCAACTCTGGATTTCCTGTCTTGTGAAACTACGTCCACAGCCCCTGTGGTCATGGAATTCAGGTGGGATGGAATGGGTACAATAAGATCAAGAAATGCTGAAAACCCTAAAGATGCTGCTTTGCACCAGGTATCTCACAGCTTGCTGCCACTACTGCTTTAAACTGCGCTGCTGCTTCTAGTAGTTGACCTTGATTTTCAATCACTGGGAGCTCCCTTTTCATCCTTTTAAAGCTGGTGTTATCCAAAGGTTGAATATTCACTAGATAGCAGTCCTCTATAGGGCAGAGTTGTATGGCTGTGTCCCTGTTTGTCAGCTGACAGATTGGCTCTGTGTCTGAGGACAGCATCACAAGATGGGATAGCTGGCACAGTGAGCACTGACTATCTAGAGAGGGAGCAGCTCTTGAAGATGAAATGAATGCCTATTCCAGGGAGCTAATGACTTTATCTGAATTTTAAATTGAGTAATAGGGTTTGGAGGCTTAGTCTATCTGGTCACAGTGATGTCCTGCCTGAAAGCCGTTCAAAGACAACTACATCATGGCAAAACAAGCAGACAGCCCACTCTGGAGAGGGAGAATGTGCCAGGAGGGGCAGGTGTTACCTGAGTGTGACAGATGGCTGGAAGCAAAGGAGAAGTAAGGCAACATAATGGTCAGAAGAAGAAAATGAGGGAAGGAAGGGAGGGGGAAGTGACACATCCTTCTGAGGGGACACACAGTGAGTGGGAAGCAGGGTAGGTAGCTGTTTTAAGACTCTAGGAGAGATGGTGCAGCAGAGAGAGGAGGTTGATAGGGAAGAATGAGATGAAACAGCTGGGACTGGGTGGAAGAACAGTCATTTGGGCAAGTTTCTCTCAAGGTGGGAGCTGGTGGTGCCAGCAAGGAGAGGACAGAAGGAAACATGAAAAGCGAGGGATGAGTACTGGATATCCGTCACTGCAGCTCTTCCTAAACTGTCTTTGTAAAATGCTGCCATACTCCTCCCTGGAAGTGGCTGCCTTCCACAGGGATATAGATATTCCTGTAACATATATCTGTGGGTGTGTTGGGAAGTAGACAGAAGTAGAGGAAAAAGTTTCTACACATGTTACATGTCATAATTTCTAGAGCAGGCCTCAGATGCTGATCACTTCTACCTTTGCCTATACTCAAAGAAATAATCTCTCCTGGAGCTGCTGATTCATAGCACCAGGAGCTACCTCATCCAGCCAGTGCCCTGCATCTCCTTCTCCTCAGTACCAAGAATTAGTGGATATATTACATATGTTTTGGGAACTTCAAGTTTCAGTACATAGCAGCACTGAATAGCTGGAATTCCAAGGAAGTCTTTTTACTATGTTGTCCAAATACAGAGTTCTCCCAGTATACATAGTTTACATAGTTAAGTAAGCGAGGGAGAAACCTAGGGAGAAATCATGTTTGAAAACCTGGCCTGAAATGGCCATCAGTAACTGGTAGCTGCTACCAGTGACCAGGAAACACAGTCCTTCTCCATTGTTACTCAGTGCTGAAAGAACACATGATGAGCATAAATAATGCAAATTGATGAGATACTGATGGGCATGACTATCTCTCCTTGATGAAACCAGATCCTTAGGATATTGCTGGAGTGCACAGTAGATGATAAAATGGACAAATTGAACAGCTGTTCTAAATATCACACTTGTTTGATTACACAAATTAAGTGCTTGCTGTATGTTAACAGGAATAAATTAAAAAAACACAGCTCTATCTGTGCACTATTTAATCTCTGTTCTTTTGCATAATTTCTTTATCTTCTAGTGCAGAAACTGCAAAATACAGCAGTGTTTCCATCTGAAATCACAAAGACAGCCCCTCTCCCCAGACAAATGGTTTGGTCTTCCCCAAACAAATACAACCATGAGGTTTTCTCTGCACCCTGCTTACAGGTCAGAAAAGTTAGGTTCACGGCTTCATATATTTCTATGAATAAAAAGGACAAGAACCATGCAAATTTTCTTCTCATTCTTGCACTGCTCTTAGAGGAAGCAAAGCTGTGCGACTGCAGGAACTGAGCCTTTCAGTGGTAACAGTGTTCGTGAGACTGTGATAAAATCAGGCAAGCTGGCAGAGAGGCTGCTGCACTGCAGCAATGGAGGTGAACTGGGAAGTTAAAACTAAGTAGTGCACTTTCACCCTCCCAGGCGGATTGAAATACAAAGTATAAGCAAACATCACCAGTAGGGAGTATTATAGCAAATATTTGAAATACTTCCCTTTTAGAGGCTTTCAGGGTGGATGCTTTCAGTTGTGTATCATGCTGTTGCTAGCACACATGACAAAGCTCTTTAGAAAAAATATTTTCTTGTTGCCACTGTACCCTAAACGACGTCACATGAAGTGGGAGAACATCAATTCCCTTGGTATTTGCCCCTCCCTTCCAAGTGTGGCTATTTGAGACACAGTCAAGTCTGAGAGCTCTGCACTGCCCAAGACTGTTGGCATTAGCGTTTTTCTTCTCACTGTCAGGCTTGTGACTAAATATCCCTAGTGCTGAAGCTGCTGGTCATTTGGGAATTCTCCTTCCCAGAAGGCACAGCAAGGCTAGCGTATGGGGGGGCTTTTTTCCTCTTGGCTATGGGAAGCCTGGGCTGCACTGCAGCCAGCAGAATGGAACTGGGTAGAAGGCTGGAAAAAGGCTGGAATAGTGCACACTGGCAAGAAAGCTGATGGGGAGTGGTGCTGCCAGTCCTGACCTGTGGCTAGGACCTTGTGCTCTGCTATGTGGGGAAGAGAGGAGGTGATATATGTATCACCTCTCCCTCTCTCTATACAAAAAAAATATACATATATTATATATATATATA
>NW_009945015.1:30915-51666 GCF_000696875.1 Nestor notabilis | reverse complement strand
CAAGGCCTCCCTAACAGCTTCACAAGCCCCTTGAGCATACAGAGTTCACTGGTACCCACAGTGAGAAAGAAGGGGGCTTTCAGCTAACTGAAAAATCTTGGGAGACTGGCATAAAAAGGAGGACTGATCTCTGACTTAAAGTACTTGGTTTTAATATTTTGATAAAATTTATGAGTTGTTCTGAATTGTTAGATTACAAGTTATTAAAAGGTCATTCTGATGTTCTGATATTGAGTGATAACATTCTGTTAAGGCATTTGTGGAGCTAATAATACACTAATGAAAAAGATTTGATGAAATATTAGAAAATTACTATAAGGTGAATTCATAGTACAACCAGTATCAGGGACATCTCAAATCAACTTTCTCGATGCTAAACAATGCAACTCTTGGACTATAACTTAAAAATTTCAAAATAGAGTAAGCTGCTGTTCATACACCATAACATTTTTAGTCTTTCACTGCTTTTCACAATGGTCATAAGTAAAAAGCAGTTAAATAGGTTTTTAGACCATATATCACCAGCAAGATGGAAGCTGTCATTTTTGAGGCATTCAAGAGGAAACATCATAGACAGAAATACAGTGAGAAACTTTTGACATCATATAGTTTCTCCATATGTAACTGCTAACTGGCATATAACAAGGAACACGCAGATGGAGATTTAAGGATCTAATCTTCTAAATAGGTTCTTTTATTAATGTGGTTTGAAAAAAATATAAACTTTTGAATATGGTGGTTTACATATAATATCTATAATGTTATTTTAGATTTTACAGTCTAGCTCTAATGAATCAGAAAATGGATGTTCAAAGCACAACACAGTTGCAAGTTTTCTCATTATTTAAAGTACCTTTTCACAAATCATTTATCTGCATTGTTGCCAAAACCAAACCTGAAGTAATATATATTTCTGAATGGAATTTGTGATTGAGTAATGCCTAAAACACTGCTACGAAGAGAAAAATTCATTATACTGCATATGCAAAAGTCTGTGCACCAGTTTTACAGAACCTAACGCTTTTGGCCTATTCCTGCCAAATGCTAAAGACCACATTTTACCATGAGCTTTTAATCACTACCATCAGTGAACACAATGTATGCAACTGAAGGGAGGTTCTAGCCTAGAAGCTTAAACTTTCTGCTCTTTGATTGTCTGCATTTAACCTCCGTTGAAAAGTCCCCTAAATAAATTTTAAAAAGGCAAACTTGCTGTCAGTCTGGCTTTATCAGTTTTACATGGTATTATAAGGCATTATATGGCATTAAGAGGTTCCAAATAGCGTACTTAAGTGATCACACCAAAATTTTGCAATAGCAACGAAAAGGAAGGCTAAAACAAATACCTGAAGAAACTGAACATAAAAAAAAATGACAGGTTGAGGCTGTCAAAGGGGACCATGAGTCATTTCCACCCTTCAGCATCCCTCTATGCTAAATCTCACTCACCACTGCAAAACAAGAAATTTTAGAGGGAGATGCTGAAAAACTATATTCAGCAAATATACAAAGCAAATATAAATCAAATATGCTGAAGCATTTTCCTCTCTCCTTTTCAAGGCTGATTTCTAAATATATTCTCCCTCTCCAAGCACAATTTACAGACTGATGATGAACTGATTCACTACAGGCATGAAAATTTTTAAAGCACTAGTAAGACATGACTTTGAATTTCACACTTGATACCATGTAACCTCATCCAGCAGTTCTCAGGAGCTTTTCTCTATTTTTGAATGAAATACAGAGTATTCTGTGGATGTTTCATTTTGAAAATAAAAAAAATATATAAAATTACATCCATCATGGCTGTGTTACACCTGAATGCAACAAGATATAACCCAAGTTTCTATTACAATAGAAATAACAACATGGACCTGATTTCCATTGAATTTATTTCATGTAGAAATATCTTTTATCCCTTGACATTGAAATGCAAGTGCTTATAATTTAAGAGTGATGTTTCCTTTTAAGTACTGTATTCCTTTTAAGTATTGTAATATTTAAGTATTGTATTCCTTTTATATATTACAATATATAAGTATATATATTTAAGATATTGGTGATACCAATTTGGGAAAAAGAATAACTTAAAAGTAATAGATGTAGTACCTTAAAAAAAAATACAAAAATCTCAAGTATTTCCATATTTTTACCTGAATAAACTTACAATCTTTCTTGTACGCAGCATAACCAGAAAAAAATCAAAAATCACAGCCTCCTTCCTAAAGCTTATCAAGTTGCACAGTTTTATTGTTAATCAACGAGGATAAAAAGCCTTTAAGGCATATTTTTACTAGCAAGCGTGTACAACTAAGGAGACAACCAAAGGTCAGAAAATATTGCTATGATGTGCTGCATTAATAAGTCAGGGATCTGAATTATCTTAATAGCATTTTCCTTATTTCTTGGAAAACTATTTATGTAAACCACAATGCAATTTCTACCATGAAAATAATGACAGAAGCAGTAGAAGACTGCCTGGTGCAAGCAGGCATACTGAAGGGCACTGGATACAGCCTGAGGACTAAAAAGTGCCTCTGCCAGGTTCTTCTAGAAGAAGCAGGTTAGCTAAAATGCAGCATTCCCTTCAGGACAAGAAATTAAAACCAAACTTTTAAAGACAAACTAACCCTGAGACCTAGCATTTAATTAAAACTGCTTTTTCTCATAGAAATACCTGCCCATGCTGCGATCAACCTAACTGATAAATGGTTCAATGAGCCAAATACAGAAAATATCCATTTATCTGTAAAAATTAAGAACACAAATTCCACTGGTTTTAACTGCCTCTGCTGTATACAGCTGGCTAAAGCAAAAGCAGAGATTCTGCCATTATTTCTGCAGTCCAGAGTGAACTTTACCAGGCTGACATAGTCAGTGGTACAAGCCTGCAGATACACATTGGTGTTTATACCTAGACTGTGAGTATCTGAAACAGAAAACCCATCAGCACTGAGCTGCAGCAGCATCTGTGGGTTGCCCATTTTTGAACTGAGGCATTAAGGGCAGATGAAGGATCTTAGCTAGATGAGCCACAGTCTGTAGTAGTTTCTGCCAGCATCTTCTGAAGCCTTGAATGAATTGTCTTCTTTCCTTTGGCTTGTTTTGGGGTTGTTTTGTTCTGGTTTTTTAAACTGTCCCTGTACTGTCACCAGGACAAAACCTACAGAGGAAAGCTTTATGAAGAATCACAGCCTTCCCTTATTTTGGCAAGAATTTCAGGGGCAAAGTGCATTAGAGTAGGAAAAGCAAATGTAAT
The DNA here is from genome assembly GCF_000696875.1 of Nestor notabilis. NCBI lineage: Eukaryota > Metazoa > Chordata > Aves > Psittaciformes > Psittacidae > Nestor > Nestor notabilis. The sequence continues at coordinate 48,407 of NW_009945015.1, read as the reverse complement.
CTGCTTTGCACTAGGAATGAGACTCACTCTATAGCTGGAATTTAATCAAGACAATATCACTTAATGAGTCCTCCAGCATCTACTTCATTAAACTCTACCATCTGCATTCCCCAAACATGAAGAAAAGGTGATAAACACAAAAAGACAAACAGTTTCATGTTGTATCTCAGGTGTTTTAAAAGACAGACTGAGGATACTTATAATTAAAATAATGCAGTCTTTCCAGAGTTCGTTACACAGCTCATCCTCCAACTAATATTAAATACTAACTGCCTTGATTTTGCTGTGTACTATTTGCAGGAAAATTACCACAGCAAGCACTTACAATTTGTGATTAAATGACTGTGTCCATGCCTTTCCAGCTGTTTCTAAGTAATCCCATGGCCTAGAGAGCAGAGAGACTAAAAAACTGATCCACAAAGTGGCACAGGACAGTTATAATCCATTTGCATAAGTACCTATCATTTTCATCCTTCATACTCTCTTTACAATACGCCGTGTTATAAGATCCTATTGCTCCAGTTCTTGTCTGAATGATTATGGTCATACAATTACTTTCCCCGGTCAACATCTTTATTCATCAAAATGTTGGCACTTCTTTTTCAGAGTCCTTACAAAATGCCACTTCCACAGGAATGCATGACTCTCAGTCAGCTCTGTGGGTAACAGGCATTTTAAAAAGAGAGCAGCTTGTTAGCAATTACCCTGCTTAGAATCGGTGCAGGATTTGGATTTGGATATGGGAACAATCTATCTTCATATTTTTATTTCTCTGGGCTGTGCTGGTAAAAGAAACCCCCTCTTCTGCAGAGCTAAACTGAAAAAAAAAAAAACCAAACCCAAAACCAGCCCAATCCAATACAAATAAATGAAACCCCATCCCTGCCTCAGTAAAAATAAACTTAAAGAATAAATGTGCATATATAATAAGTCAGTCTGAGAAGTGTTAGTCACCCACACTGATTATGTATTTTCTTAACCTTGCAGAACACATTGCGCTTTTTTCCAGTCTTGAGCATTTTTTCCTGGACCTGCAAGTGCCCATTCATGAACCAAATATTGGTAATTTTTGGTATTTTGGAACAGTTTTGTCAATACTCTTAGTTCCAACTACTCACAAAAAAAGATCAGATACATTTATGGCCTCTATTTAATGTACCATGGCTACCATTAAGGATGCATTTCACATCTTCCAACTCCTTTTGCAGTGTACCTTGTAACATTTACTCAAACACAATGAGCTAGCTATTACACTAGACAAACAAGTAAAAGCCTAACTACTAAAGCTTTCTACCCTGTTCTATCCGTGTTCAAGGTCTAATGACAGTAGATGAGTTTAATATTTTGGTCATTGCTTATACATGTAGAAAACACAGAAGCAGGAATCAGTACAACAGATCAAAACAGCATGGCACATGCACAAGTCAAAATCTGTGGCCATCCACCTTTTTTTATGAACACAATAGTATTCACATTTCCAGCACAGAAAAACAAAGTGAAAAAAATCAAACTAACATGGTGCAAAGTATTGAAATAATATGTAAAATGCAGGTCATGGAAAATACTGCCATAAGGACGGTTGAGTAGCTGGGGCAGAGGAGACTTAGACAAAATAACAACGAATGACAAAACTGGTTTATATTTGAAATAAAAAACAGTCATGATGTAGAGACAAACTACAGCAGTCAAGGGAATTCCTTTGGCTTTGGGGAGCTGAGTTGAATGTAACAGACTTCTATGAAGAGGTATAATGTCATGGAGAATTATTGCAGCAACTTCACTGAGACTCAGTATTTTGAAGTTGTGAAACCGTTTCATCCTATATTCACAATCTTTCACAGCTTGTTTCTAACAAAGTTTCAGAAGTAAAAATACTGCACTCTTTTTCCAGTCCAGCAGAAACACTAGGAGAATTAAGGAGAATATTGATGTTCTGGCAAGATGTGGTTATCTCAAAACTCAAAAGTACTCATGTAAATGAAAACTAAAGATAGCCATCTACAGGGATTTTTGGAAGTTCCTGAGTAGAAAGCTACTGACCAGCTTCTTTATTAAATATGTCTGTCTGCATCACTCATCCAGTCTCCCCAGCAAATCTCACCTCCAGACAGCTGTCCAGGAGTCATGCACGCTTTGGGGGGGGGGGGTTGGGCTGATGCCCGTTTTGGGGGGGGGGGTTGGGCTGAGGCTCACTGCTAACCTGGTGTGACTCCAGGTTATGTTCCCCAAGCTCCAATATTCACACTACATATTCTCTTCCTCACACAAATCTCATCTTGAAGCTAATGAGATTTTTCTCTGACTATGAAAAGCTATCTCTGTATCTTGAAGACTGCCTGCAAGATTACATGAAAATAAAGCAGGCGACTCATCTCCAGTGAACTCATGCACCATTAGCATCTAGAGGAAATCAGCAATTCATTTGCCATAAAGAAAATTCTTGATGTATTTTACTAAAGCAAGTAATGCCAAGTACAGAAAAAGATGGCAAAGCAACAGGCACAAATATGATCTTATTCTGGTTACTATGATACAAAGGAAAAAGTCTTTATGAATACTAACACAGTAAATTATGGACAAAAACATATTTTCACATATCCCTATTGATCCAAGCTTTAATCAAATGCCACAAGATAGTAATACGTTTCTTCCATTCTTCTAATGCTGAAGAAAAATCCCCCAATTAAGCAAACTAATGTATGTAAAAAAAAAAAAAAACATTAAAAAAAAAGGATAAATACAGGTTATAGTTGTTGCACACCTACAGTTGTTTCTACAGATATAACAAATTTGTTTGCTTGAATTTGTCCTTTCCATTACTCACAAACTAAATTATACTTTGCCTGATTTGCCCTTAAAAAAAAATATTATTTTTTAAGTATTTTTATCTCTCAATATATTTGCAAGGTCCCGTAACTGATGACTTTTAAAACTGCCATAGTCAATTTTAGCATTAATAAGCAGGTCTGTTTGACAACACAATGTTGCACTTCACTGAAGGTTAGTAAACAGGAAAAGTTACTACACTGTAGAAATGACACATAAGTCAAATTCAGGTTTATACCACATAATTTTACAATTTAAATTGAGTACAGTGGCCCTGTATTTAGTGGCATAACAAGCTCTGTGCTGGAATGTAACTTTGAATTAAGACCACTATTAGATTAGAAGAATCAAAATCACTTTCTGGAGTTTCTCATTGTCCAGGTACTTGTACTTGCCTAATTTTACAATTTTTTTTTTTTTTCCATATCAGTGATATTACATTGGGAGTTGCCAAAAGATGGGAAAAAATTGCAAAGGTTATTTTGTAAATTTACATTGACCATTTTCTATTTGTTTTCAGATTTATACAGAAGTTTCTTGCAAATAAGTAATTCAAATACAAACATGCCTTAGTAAGACTTTGCGTGCACACATATGTGTACACATATCACTGAATATATATATATACAGATAAATATTATTCAAGGCAACATTCCTACAAATAAGTTAAATCTAAATAAGACAAAGAGTATCAGTACCACTGTGATTCTGCATTTAGGGGGATCTAAGGTTGTAGAACATTAGATGAATTTCCCAAGGTCATGTAAGAATGGTAAACCAGCATCTCTTTATGCAAATATTTGTGAACAAAACTGTAGCAAACAAAATTGTTTGGCCAGTATCACTGGGCTCTGATTGGGAATTTATAATTTAGTTTTTCAAAGTACTCTTCAAGATTAAGTTTACCTACTTTACAAAAAAAAATGACTTTTATTTAAAGCAGAGGAATGCTATGATTCATCAGAAATAAAGATACGGTTTTCTCCTGCATTTAACCAGAGACGTGTTCAAGAAATCTGTAGATTGGATACTATATACTATGTTACATAATGGTAATAGATACAATAATCCAGTAGAACCAAGACCACAGTTCACCTAAAAACAATGTGAGTCCTCATAGCAATAACGACATCATATTTTTCATACACACACACAGAGCTTATAAAAAAGCACTTACGGAAAGACTATGGGTCACCAAATCATCTCCTTACATATATTCCACTCAATTAAAAAGAAAATCCAGTACTACAACCAAAAAAAAAAAAAAAAAAAAAATTATGAGGAATTTCTTGGCTGTTTTACAAGATTCATTGATTTCAACAGTGTACTTCAAGATTATGTAAAAATCCAGCTTTTCTTCCCCCCACCCCCCCGCAAACTCTTCTTACCTTAATGGCCAACTCTATCTTCAGAATTCGCTCTGAAGGCCCTTTATCCACTATGCTTCATGGGGAAATGTGAGCCACTCAGCAATGTAGTAGCTCTTGACTGATCTATGGAAAATGGGGATACATCTTGATCGGTTTTCTAGGTGTTAAGACAGTTCTGCATGCCGGCATATCCATCAGCACCCACTCCAAGGCAAACTTAGTCAGAGGTAATGAGGGAAAAAAACCACAAACAAACTCAGAACATTAATATCTTTAAAATGGAGGGGGGAGGGGGGATTGCCTCAACTGGAGTAAGTTAAGTCTATCACTTAAGATTTTGAGATATTTGTCCTCAACACATTTTCCATCTAACTCCCACACTAACTCCGTATCAATGCAAATGTTATTTTCTTCAACTGAAAGATTTTAAGTGCTGAACAGCGATCCTGTTAGGTTCGCCTCTGCAGACAGCTCATTAATGCATGGAAGGGGACTTCCCGACCGGCTTACTGTACTGAGTCTGGCTGCAATGGATTTAACTTTCTCCACAGCAGCCCCTATGGTGCTATGTTTTGGATCTGTGATTAAAACAGCATCGATAATAAAACCAATGTTTTGGACATTGCTAAACAGTGCTTGCACAGCATCAAAGCTTCATCAAAGCTCTCTCTCTTTTTTTTTTTAACCCAACAGGGAGGCTGAAGAGGTGGGACAGAAGTTGGGAAGTGCCACAGCCCAATCAGCTGAAACAAACCAGCCAAAGAGATATTCTATACCACGTAATGCCATGCTCTGCCACCAAACTGGAGTAGAGGGTAAAGGAAGGGTGTCTTCCAAATGGCCACTGCTCAAGACTGACTGGGTATGGGTCTGCTTGCAGGAGGTGGCGAGTGATTGCATTTTGGTTTTTTTTTTTTCTTTCCCCCACTTGTCAAACTGTCCTTATTTGGACCTACAAGTTTTCTTGCTTTTGCTATTCCTATTCTGTCCTGGTCCCACTGTGGGAGGATGCTGTGCCATACTCAGCTGCTGGACAGGTCAACTCACCACAGGCATGTATGCCTTCTTCTCACAATGTTCTCTTGGGTCTATGTTTAATGATTGTACGACACATTATCTTTTATTTCCTTTCAAAGAGATTATATCATAGCCACCATCATAGTATCAGGAAAATGCAGTTTCTCTGAAACAGAGTGGAATAAAAGTAAAGATGGCCCTACTGGCGAGCTTTTCCAGATGCTGTTTTTATTGAAAAACAAATAAATATGTAGATACACTAGGGTCTGCTTTAGTAAAGCTTGGACATTCTGAGAAACACTCAAATGAACATTTTATTGTGGGGATAAATAATCCCTTGTCACCTACCTTCTGAATCAGTTAAAGCTCCTATTGCTGGGAAGTTCCAGCCCTGTAAGGGACATAGAGAATTAAGCACCGAAGGTGCTTAGATCTGGTATTTGTGGAGTTAATAGAGATAAAACAGGATGGAGAGGAACACCAGAGGATGACCAAGAAACAGACACTTTCTGACTCTACATGGAGTTTCTACGTATAGCTGTTTGTTCAGCATGGCAGCATAAAAACCACAGAAGACCAATAAACTGTATTACTGTTACAGTATGAGAATGACAAGCAGAAACAACAGAGGCCAGAGAAATCAGGTTTAGTGTATTTTTGTAAAATAAACATAAACAGAAGAGCACTGTGGTTAAAAGAGAGACTGAGCAGTACTAAACGAGTAATACTTTTAGAGGTTCTGTCACACTTTTAAGAAAGTTAACAGACAGTGACATGAAAAGCAATGATACTGTCACACATCACATGCATGCATTAATATTTGTACAAATAAAGGTGAGCGCATATAACTGAACGTCATGGAAATTTTGGCAGAAATCCATCCAAACTAGGAGGTTTGACTTAGAGCAAGAAATGAATGGCACCTTTCCTTTTTTCCAGAGTGATTTCTCCTTCCTAGAAGATTCTCATGAAAAATAAGGCAAAGATGATTTTTATAAACTACGTACTATCTATTTCTGGTTGGTTTCCTGCCATTTTGGGAGTTAGAAGAGTTATAATCAGAAGTCAGTTAAACAGAGCCAGAGAAAGAAGACAAAGATCCCTCCGATGTAGAGGTGGGCACCTGGCCATTGGCAGAGCTGCTGCACTAAACTGGATGAAAAGTTCAAAACAGCCTTGTCACTGAATTTTCCATTAATACACTGAAGGTAATTTGCTGTCTACAGATCCAGTACTCACAACAGATACTCGGTTCAATATCTCCCCTTGGCTCTGAGCTTTAACACAAGAGCCAATTCCTTCAGATTCCTTCAGATTCACTTCAACAACTACTACTGAAATGCCTGGAGGCAGAGGACAGTACTTGACTCAAAAGACAGTGTTGGCTACAAGACAGGCTACAATAACTATGGCCTTCTTATATATATATACTTAACAACATGCATCATAGGTTTTAAAGGAAGCTGATTCTTGGGATACTCCATAATTCTCCAAGTTAATAATTAAAGAAGTGAACGTTAACTCCCTTTTTTTAAATACCTGTCAAGAGTTGTTTATTTTTCAGTGAGACTGAATGAATATAATTCCTTCTGTCCTCAAAAATGAGCTACTAGAAGTTAGAATCCAGACCTACATGGACAACTAATCTGAATAATCTTTTAATAAGCTACAAAAGGAGAGTTTTCCCAGATTCATGCAATGCAAAAATGGCTTCATAGTCAGTCTTGAATGTTCATAAAACAGATCAAACTTTCAGATCAAAGACAGGGAAAAAAAACAAACTAAAACAAACAGACCACCCACAGATTGTAAAGTGTGTATTTTTTCACAGAGAAGTGGCAATGATTAACAAATATCTTTTCAAATTTGTGGAAACCAGCCAAGAATTATTTTTTTTGCTAATTCACAAAATGGAAAGGTATCAAAAGTGCTGGTGTGGTTAATATCTGACTTTTGCATCAAAATTTCCTTCTTCATATTTTCTGTTGATTTTCTGTTGATCTGTGGGGTTTCTTCCTGTTTTCTACAGCTCATATTACCATATGCTCCTTATTCCCTGTTGAATAACTGAATAATCTTTTATATCCTTGTCTCCCTTCAGTAAAAATTTATTAAATTTTCTGGGATCAGCTATATTACAACTGGAGCAGCTATATTACAACAGCAGCTAGGTTACAACTTTAGGCAGCTCTAGCCATTCCCACAGGATCAAAATTTTGATTTCAAATCCAAGACTGTGGAGACATGCCCATGTCTCTCTGCTGGATACATGGCATTAAAAATACAAACCATCTACTAAAGTAGCTGATGTGCAGCATACTGAGTGAGAAAATGAAGCACAGAGACTGAACCTTTTCCCCACCAACACAGTCAGAAGATGGACCAACTAGTTCAAAATTTGAAATTTCCACCCACTGCCCCCGGTTGTATTGGTCATCACAAGCCTCACAAACAGGCCCATCATACCTCTTAGCAACACAACACTCCAAGACACTTTTCTGTGCATAGTATTCGCACTAGATTTTCTTGGGGGTGAATGGAGACAACACACACTGATTTTTTTTCGTGAAAACTAGTGTCAGTAAAAAAAGCTCAGCTTCTAAAATCAAATCAGTCAGTAACCTGGGGTCCTATTTCCTTTAATGTTTTCTGCAGAAGCCTTTGAGGACAAGAAGGCATGGCTTATCACACATTTGAAAGTGAAATAAAAGTATTAATGTCATCAGTTCATCAAGACTACCTGTCTACAACAGAATCATTTGCAAAACAACATGATACTTTAATCACATGTTTCAGCATGATGCAGCAAAAGAAACTGAAGCAATACATCTTATAGGAAAAGTATTTGAAGTTTCTAATCTAGTATATCCACATTGCTGACATTATTCTTAACTAAAATATATCAAAATGGCTGCTTATGTAATGTAGTTGGAAGCTGGGGCAATTTTACGAGAGTCATATTTCTGACCTAGCAAAAAAGATGTTGGCGATAATTATTCCATTTCCCCGAGGAGTATATATACATTTTTTTATTTATACTTCATATGATTATAATACAATCTGAAAGCATACTGCAAAAAGGATTTTGCAAACAAATAGAAATAGGACATTTTAACTTGGTAATTTTATTACCTGGGTATTTTTATCTTATTACAACTTATTACAAGCAGAAAGCTAGACTGTTCTTTAAGAAAGAATGGAAAAAGTGAATTTAAAAAAAAAAAAAAAGACATCTGAAAACAAAAGAATAATGAAAAGTTTTGCAAAGTACAACTGCGGCAAAAGCCACTGTATATGCCAGTTTCTGAAGCAAGAAGCTACTAAAAATATACACATTAATTTTTCTGGGTGCCTTTATCATAGAGGCAATAAAAAATTGCCATTTACCCAAAAGCTGCCTATATACCACTCAGCATCTTCCAAGGAATGTACCTCCCCTCCCTTTAGCCTCCTCTCCCTGAATATATCCAAGTCAGTAGCCAATGCACTGCAAGGTATCACAGTAAGAGTGGTTTATTTTCTGTTTTCTATACATTCCCTGAGTTATTAGTTGAATATTTAGGTAACCCTACAAGGAAGTACTGAAAGAAAACCTTGGTGCTTTTGTCAAGGATTTATTTTAGGGCTGCAACTTCAAATATTTAAGCATACCAAGCAAGAAAAGGGCATAAAATGTTCTATAATATGCCAGCCACCCAATAATTACTGTGTTAATGCGAAGGTTATAAAGAAAAGAAAAACATATGATTCAGATTACAAGTCAAGTTATTGTTATAGGACAAAGGAAAAGAATTGAATCAATGCCTTTATCAGGAAGCGTGCACAAACAATAGTCAGCAGTTTCCTTCATGACCACGCATTAAGGCTGCAAATCTTTCCTAGTCCTCCATTTGTGCTCTAAAATGAAGGTGCAATTACTTGTGCTCTGACTGCAGCCAAGTTGATTTGCAGGCTCCATCAGGTAATTAGGCACATGAATGGAAGAAATCACCAGTAAAACTAATTGTGGCTCCTAAGTAGAAAACAGCTTCTGAAAATCCTAGTCAGACAGAAACTGATAGGCATAAGGAAAAGCAAGTGGAAATTCACTCAGCTCAAACAGCACAAGCAACCATGTACAGCTCTACCTCCCCAGCGATTCCTTCCTCTGTGACTGGGTTTCCAAAAACTCGTTCTTGTGAGAAAAATAAATTATAACAAGGCCACTCTCATCTTAGAAGAGAATGCTTTCATGACCCACATCTGTCCTACTACCTGTACCTGATCAGCCAGTTAATGACAGCTAACTTAAAGGCAGATCTAGATATTGCCAGATAGCACTAACACATAAATGTGTACTTACAGAAACAATGATCACATTTTTAATTATATAACTGATTTTCAATCATACATCTTTTATGGGTCATTGTCTTCTGAGATTACAACAGTAATTTTTATTCGTAGTTTAGATTGATAATCATAGGGTGAATAAAACTTCATTAAGTACTGTAAATAATTGTACATTCTACAAAACACTAAAAAATATTGTCCTTATGCTAACTCAGACAGAACAGCAGTAGTCAGAACATCAGCTATGCTACTTTCTCTCTCAGTGTATTTTGCCTTCCGTCAAAATCACTCCACAAAATTTTCCCAGTTTGAACTATTTTATTAATTATAAGGGGTCCTGAGCCTGGCTGAAGTTTAATATACCAGGTAACATATACAATACAAGATCAAAGGAAAATATTAGTCAGAATGAGTATGGAGATTTTCCATTACAGAAACACCATGATTATGTAAACCTGAAGAGCTGCCTAAAATGTGATTATGAAGTGCATTCCTACTTCTTCTTCCTTCTTATTTACAAGTCTTCTACCTCAGGTGCCAGCTTTCCATCTAAATCTATATTCAAACTGGTATCATGGGTTTGTTATACACAAATAATGGAAAATTCTGTGGAAAAAATCCCAAACTCAGAAGACAAAACATATAAATTCAGAAATTAAAAAAAATTGTAAGACTGGCAAATCTGGTGCCTACAGCCTCATGAAAGCACAGCATTTAGCATAGCTGTATCAATGCAATTAGAAAACCTTAGTAAACTTAGAAAGAAAAATTAAATTATACAAATATTTTAATATCAGTGAGGTTTTCAGGAGACTGAGAACAGCAACATCCTTGTAGTGCATTTAGAGTAGTACTGTAAAATTTTTATTTGAACATTGCTTGTCCATTTCAGAAGAATAAAACCAATAGAATAAAACTCACTAGACAGTATTTTAAGTCTTCTTTTTTTTTTTTTTGACTCATTTCTTCAGTTCTCAGAAGGCTTTTCATTTTGTCATTGTGCCACAGAAGAAATCATCCAGCTGAGGGACTGAGGAAAATCACAACCCTGGTCTACTAAGTAGTTCACAAATGAGATATAAAAAATGACCACCTGAGGTGCAATTACTTCCAGTAGTCTTTAATAATTCTTGGATTCATACCATCTGGCTTGCTCCTTTACAATACATTAGCAAAACTCAGTCTTCAGGTATATCTACTCCAACATTTTGAACTTTGCCACTACTGTTTTTAGACTTCTCTTTAAATTACAAAAATCATCATTAACATTCAATTTATTCAGAATATCATTTTTCTTACTGTGTTTGGTAAAGCTGGAAGTAGAAAGAACAGTTGTTGTAGCAGGTGACTGAAATTTCATTCCCCTTCCCATTTACCCATTATTCTACTACACTTACTTTTGGGTTTTTTACCCCTAACACCGGGGGAGAGTTTAAATTATCTCTGTTTCTTCAAAAGCTCTCCACTCCCTCTCATTTCTACCTTTCCCCATTTTACAGGCACCATATAACTCTCTTCCCTTCCACAGTTCTCACTTTCTCTACATTAGAGTTTTACTATCTAGAAGTTTAAGTAGTCCTGTTATCTATAGTGACCATTAAGAACATGAAAGGCAAAGCCAAATCACTCTGCTTTATCAAAGTTCACGGTCACAAGAATAATTTGTAATATTTTTAATGCATATAAGCACATAGTGCTTTCTTTGAAAAGAACAATATTTTATATGATACAAGTAAAAACTATTTATGAGCAATGTTGCATTGTGAAGCTAATTCATGGACAAGTAACTGTATTTTATAAAAAATAAAATATATCTTTAGAAATAAAATCTAGGCATAATTTTCATGATCTTCAAAGTTATAATGCCTCTGAATCTGGTAAGATTGATCCAACTATTCCAGCAGAGAGGCAAGGCTGACTTTGACCTCTGCAGTCCCTGTGAACGATAGCACACAGGAAAAGGAACCCCACAGTTAGTTCACTAGTGATGCGCCAGCAGTGCTCACTGTGTGAATTAATCAGAGTTCTTACTTAGCTTTTGGTAGCTCCTGTATTTCTACAGTGCTTTGAGCATATAATGCACAATGCAAAGAAAATTTACATTCCCTCCAAACACCTGATAATCTGCAAGATTTAATGCTGCAATATTTATTAGCTCACATCAAAAAGGATTTGTCAAAAATAAGAAGTACTGCCAATCCAATAAAATCCACACAATTCTTTTCTGTTATAGACCGAAACCTTTTCTCTCAATTTTCTCTTGTGAGCTAACACTGTACGTTTATGAAGGTAGCTCATTATGTGTCTTCTTTACAAAGAAATGCTAAATTATACTAAAACTTTATGCATACACAATGAACAACTGCATAACTAAAATACAGCACAACAAACCTGGAAGGGCAATGACACTCCTATGTCAACAAGCAAAGCTTCAGAATGTTAGAAATGAAAATGAGGAGCTTAAAAAAAATGTAAATAGATAGTGGACTGACCTTGAGCAGATGCCATGGGTACAAACCTAAGATATAAATTACACCTCAATACAAGTCATTACTTTCTGAACTGAAGTGGATTTTTAATATCAAATTTGGCTGTGGATTCTGCTTTAATCCACGAATGTAACTTTAAAAATCTGAGTTTCATTTTTGAGAGGTAGATGGAAGGAAGAACTATACTATTATGCTAGTTCTGAGTTAAAGTGTGAAAAGTTATGCTTTTTCCTAAATTAAGTTTTACCACTTAAGGTTTAAGAACTCAAAAAAAATCTCCCCCCAAAGAAGGAGAGCTTCACAGAAACTTCAGAGCAGCTTTATTTTATAATCATAAGAGATGAGGTAAAACAATTCATATACCTCATTTATTATAGACAATCAGCTCTATTTTAATGTGAATTACTGATTTTGAATATACATTCTGTAATTGCATTTGGATTGTATATGCTTTATACAGGTTTATTCATTATGAAAGGATCACACAGAAGCATGGATGGACCTCATACCTGATCTAAAGTCCCCAGCAGCCTCTCAGGGTCAGGTTTTTAATAGTACCTAAATTAAATTTCTTTATTTCAATGGAGATGGCTTTATCTTAGTACAAACAGTTCCACTAAAGTTCTTATAAGTACTACGAAAAGCCCTACATTTTTAATTCTGTGTACTTTAGTATGTACACACAGTAGCATGCAAATGTATCCTATACCACTTGGATGCTCTCCCTTCAAAAATAGAAAGCAAGCATAAAAGCAAACGTTAAGTATCAGTTGAAAATTGGTTTTCAGCGAACACACTAGTTTCTGGGTTTATTATCCTAGTGTATCATCAGAGGAAATCTGTCTACCTGGCTAGAATCATTCCTTATTTACAAAGCTTAGCTGAAACATTAAAGAGGATCAGCCATGACGCATATCTGGGCATCAGTAACTAAATCACAGTGCAGAAAACTTAGCTCATGCAGGGATGAATGTAGCAATGGAAGATGACCTCTTTGGGGCCACAGGGCCCCAAAGCAGCCAGCAAGAGCTGTGTGCCCAAGTGGTAAAAAAATGCTTATTTGTCCTGAAAATGGGCTCATAGGAAGAATAGCAATCTATCTTGGGATGAAAAGTGCCTTCCCATAGTGGAAGCTTATCCAAATATTTAATTTATTTCACCAGAGGAATATTTTTTTATTTAGTGTATCATAGTGCCAACCCCTCCTCCCAAACCAAAGAACAACTGAAAACCAACCAACCAACCCCACAACAAACTTAACTCTAAGAGTAAAAGCATTAAAACAAAAATGAATTTAGCAAAGATGCCATTTTGGCTGCATGTCTTCAGAATGATTTTTCTCCTCCTCACACATGAATTTCTAGCTTACAGGCATCCTGGGTTTTGGTATGATAACTTTATTTTAGCAGTGTGGTTGGAGGCACTATAAGCCTACTCAGCCAGAATTCTCTAATTCCAGAAGGGAAGAAATACCAGCACTGCTTCCATCCATGCATGTACTCTAGAGCAAGGCCATTTTGAGGACAAAACTTAATTATCATTTTGACATAGTTTTACTTTCAAAACCCAAACATGAAAGTAACAGTATAATATGTCTCATTTCCCTTGTCTATTTTTTCTATTTTCATTTTCTAATTTTAATGAACAAAGGCACTCCAGAAGCAGATCCATTACATATAAAAATAGACTTCAGTCTTCAAATATGACCTTTTAATTAAAATATAAGAGATCATTAAAAAAAAATATTTCAACAGTTAAGAATGTTGGAAATACAATTCTAAAATTCTATAGAAGAGAGAAGTAGTGGCCAAAGTTACAGACACTTTCATTCTCAAGAGAAAACAGGTACTATTTGCAAAGTGAGTGGAGGACACAGTATATCACAATGACATGGATTCATTTTATGCTGAACCTGGGCACAATGGCAGAAGTGGAAGTGGTAGACAGCAAAACCTTCAGTTTTTAACAGCACAAACCCACACACATATGCAGTCGGAATTAATGAAACAGCTATTAATAACTTTTGGAAGAAGGAGGACTACAATCAGAAAAAAGAGTAGCGGTGTTTTCATCATTACAGCTGGAGCATCATCCTAAACATAGGACCATGGAGCATTCTCCATGCCCGGCTCTGAGCACTGGTATGAAGCACTGCTCAGAGAATATTTAAGTGAGGAATCAAAGCTGCTTGAAGAGCAAGTGAGATACGGTTCAGCTAATGCAGATAAGCCAGGAGGCAAATCTGCTAAAGCTCTACATTTTCACTCAAAGTAAAACTGTCACAGCAACTCTTCTCAAAATCAGAACAGTCTGAGGTGCTGGGAAGAGATTTTAGTTAATAAACAACTAGATGGTATTATGAATAGAAACAAAGAGTTTTAGAGAACTACCTGTATGACAGAAAGAACAAGTGGGATAAAAAGGACACATAACAGGCCAGTGTCTGGCTTGAGAGAAGACCCAACTAAGTTACTATCAATATCTGTTCCTGGAAAAAATCTCTGAAGAGAGGCTCCAACCACAAGGGAGGAGAATCTTGAAGACTCATCCCTCGCCTGTGGCTCCTGCACAAGCAGAGGCTGTGTGGTCTTGATGAAACAAGGCCACATGACTCTGTACCGATGTCGAATGCTTTGCAAATAACAGTTTCCTCCTGGAAACTTCAATATTTCTGCACTCTTTGCACTCTTGCTGACAGACAGCACTGTCTACCAAGAATAGCCAAAACAGCAGCAACTACAGAAATGTGAGATGAGCTCTGCTCCCTTTCAGTCATTGAACTCCCACCATTTGAAGCCAGACAAGATAAAAAAGGGCGATAAGAAAGGGGGAAACAGTGCTCTTCTAGCAGAGGGTGAGATGTACACACACTGTATCTCCTATGTAATCTTGCATAAAACCTGCACACCAGCAGCTCCCTTTCCTTTGATGTTCACCCAGAGATGGGGCAATTGTCCCTACACAGTGAGGCCACTTCTAATCCTAAACCTGTTTATATACTAAGCAGTCTACCAGGAAGAATGACCCTTCATCTTCCCCTGAAGTTTCTACTGGAGGAAAGTCCCTTTTTATTTTTCATTCTGCTCTTGATGGCAGCAGCAGAAGAGACAATTCATAACTAAAATGCTCTTCCACACCTAGGCCAGTAAAATTATCTACCTCATATCACACTCGTCTGCACATCAGTGCACTGAACACAGTGTAATAAAACTCAGACCTCTCAAACCTCTCTCCTACTAAGAAAGCTCTTTTTATAAATATTTCTTTAACTTCAGTTTAGCAAGAGATCCATGTCCATCATGACATATCTATCGGGAATAGATACATTTATTAATGTTTTTCTCCACTAGTTCTTATCTAAAAGATCCATTTTTCTTGGACTGTCGGTGACAGAGATAATTCTAGGAGAATGGTCATGAACTGCTTTCCAAATATTCTCAATTAGCAAGTTTCAAGAACACTTTCTGGGTGCTCGCCGTGACCATGGTTTCCAGTGCAAACAGGCACCCGAGAGCACTGCCTTTGCTAGACTGCATGGCACATTTTTGAAAATAAATACTTTTTGGTGGCTGCACACTCTCTCTTCAGCCTGCCAAATCCATGGGGTTTAGTATTACACAAAAGGTAATAATTCATACGGCATTTCAAGTTTCAGGAATTGTTTGGTGCCTCATACTATTACTCAGAAGAATTCTGATCTCTTTACTTCAGATGCCAACATGGATCAGAGCCAGTTTAAAAGTATGTAAATTTGAACTGCTGGAGAAGTAATGATTAATTAAAGACACAGCAAGTTGATTCAAAAAATGTCTGAGGTAACATTAATTCAAAAGCTGCCTCAATTAGTATTCTACACACATGCCTAAGATTTTCTATATTGCCAAACATGAAGAAGATGACAACTTTAGAGAAAGATTATGAACAGTTTGAGTTTTCACAACAGTCTCTTTCATTTTCTGACTGCAGAAAAATGAAAAAATGAGATATGCAAGGCTTTTTTCTTTTTTCTTTTTTTTCCCTCTCCCATTTCAACATCTGCAAATGTTCTTGTGATTTCCTGGAAATAATTCTCTTTCTGCAGGTTACCATAAATCAAGTTCAGGGTTAACAGTCACAACCTGACAGAAAATAAATATAAAAAGACAGAAGAAGGGTTTATCCCACTTCTGAAAGTGAAGATTAGGGTTTATCCCACTTCAGAAAGATGTATGTTACAGTGTGCATCTTCACAAGAACATTAACTGGGTTTGAGTTATTTTTTAGTATCTTCTTCAACAATACGGTAGGCCAGGTTCTGATTTCAGCTACAACTCTGGAACAGCCATATCAAAATCACAGGAGATTAATCCAGCACAGATAAAACCCAAACCAAACCCATTGTTTTCTTAGGCAGAGCACTGTGTCTCTCACCAGATTAAGGTATGGGAGTCACCCAAATATAAATTTCCAATATAATGACAAGTTGCCCTTCAGCAGCACACCTCATAAACCCTATCAAGGATTTGCTGAAATCAAATGTGCTGAAACCAGCACATTTTAAAGATCTTACTGAAAGGGATCATTACAAAAGACTCCCCTCCTCAATAAGGACTTTGCTGATAGTGAGGCACACCAACTACCTCAGGTAGAGAAGATGGGGATTGAATCCTAAAGTAAGACTCCTTATAAATCATTGTTTGAAGCTCTGCCCTTGATGATCCCTCAAAGCTGCTATTGCTTTGGTTGAGTAAGCCCTGAAGTCTTCTAGGACTGAAGACCTTGACTTCCGAGAGCTCTTTTCCTACGGTACTTGAACAAAGAAAGTTTTTGAAGCAGATAATTATTTATCAACTCTACCACGCATCCTGAAATGCTCTCTTAAATTTTGTGGATCCCTCAAGATAAATAAACCACCCTTCTGGAATTTAGACAATAGAAAATGCATTATAATTTCTTTGATCCTTCTGAGAATTGATGCATCCTTATTTGAACAAATAACTTATTATGTGGTAAACCTGGATCTGGATGGTGTCTGTCACAATAATGAGCCAAGCACCACTCAATATCAACAATCTATTTTCAAAACATAGCAGTTTTTTCTGATAAGAGTTTGGATAGATTTCAGTGTTTCATCTGATCCTTCTGCATTCAAATTTTGCTTAGTGCAACAATGCAGCTCCAAAGCCTCTAGTGAAATGCTTACTCAATGATGCTTTCCATGTATGTACCAAAAAGCTCCGTTGCTACTTTCAGTGATCACACTCACCACATTTCATTAATTTTAAGTGATAATCTGTTACACAGCATCCTACAAAATTGCCTTGGTAATCACCTCTAATGGTTTCTATGTTTCTATGGTTTTGGGGGTTTTTTTGGACAACAAAGAATTCTCCTTTCCAGAAAGAACTGTCTTCAGACACCATGCAGAGAAAGCTCTCTGACAGTGTTGTCTGCCTGCACTCCCTACATGTTTCTTTATTCT